>NC_041390.1:603660184-603670338 GCF_002162155.2 Triticum dicoccoides | reverse complement strand
GGTCACGGTTGGTGCCACGAACCGTGACCAATGCCCCCTTTAGTCCCGGTTGGTGCCACCAACCGGGACCAAAGACCTTGTGCTGCCCCGCGCCCAAATGTTTAGTCCCACCTTGCTAGTTGAGAGGGAGCCGCACCTGTTTATAAGGTGCGGTGCACCCTCCCTCTCGAGCTCCTCTCTAAAGCAGGCTTTCGGGCCTAACCGTGCAATGTGTGCCTATGGGCCGACTGGGCCTCCCGCGGGCCTGAATCCTGGCCCATGGTAGGGTTTCTAGTCGTATTCAGGCCGTGGGTGCCCAGTAGGTGGCACTTTTTTTGTTTTTTTGTTTTCTTTGTTGCTTTATTTATTTTATTTTGTTTCTACTTACAACAAAATACTTATTTTTGCTATTTTTATTTTTTCCAGTTTTTTTGTTTTGTTTTCTGTATTATTTTTTTCTTTTGTTTTTGCTTTATTTTTAATTCTTTTTGCTTTTAGGTCAGCAAAATTATAAACTTTCTGTTGCTTTATTTATTTTATTTTGTTTCTACTTACAACAAAATACTTATTGTTGCTATTTTTTCCACTTTTTTTGTTTTGTTTTCTGCATTATTTATTTTCTTTTGTTTTTTGCTTTATTTTTTTATTCTTTCTGCTTTTGTTTTAGAAAAATTATAAACTTTCTGTTAGTGCCATTAGTTTTCAAATTTGAAAACACTTTTAGTTTTTTTGTTTTCTTTGTTGCTTTATTTATTTTATTTTATGATTAACTTTACTATAAAAATAGTTTTTTTCCTGTTTTTTGATTTGTTTTTTGCATTATTTATTTTCTTTTGTTTTTTGCTTTAATTTTTAATTCTATTTGCTTTTAGGTTAGCAAAATTATAAACTTTCTGTTAGTGCCATTAGTTTTAGAAAAATTATAAACTTTCTGTTAGTGCCATTAGTTTTCAAATTTGAATAGTTAAAATTTGAATTCTTTGAAAATTGTTTGAATCACAAGTTTGTGATTAACTTACTAAAAAAATGAGAATAGATGCGCTTATAGAGAAAATTCAACCTAAATTCCTAGTAAATTTCTATGAATTTCAGAGAAATTCACTATGAATTTAGGTTAAACTTTTCTCTATTAGGGCATCTATTTTCACTTTGAGAGGAGCTCAACAAGGCAGAGAGGGAAGGGATTATAAACCGGTGTGAGCCTCCTTCGGTTGGCGAGGTGGGACTAAACTCTGCCTGCAACGAGGACCAACCCTTTAGTCCCGGTTTGTGGCACAAACCGGGACTAATGGTCATGGGCCAGGGGCGAGGAGCAAAATTATAAACTTTCTGTTAGTGCCATTAGTTTTAGAAAGTTGAAAGTTGAAAGTTGGCATGGGCCAGGGACTAATGGTCATGGTATTACGAGGGCCGAACCATAAGACATGAAAGCATTTCAAATGAACTCTGAAAAAGTTGAAAGTTGGGATGGTATCATAATTTCACCCACATAGCATGTGCATGTACAAAACGGACAATGGTAGCATATTCGTGTGTTACAAAGTTGGCATGGTATCATCATAATAGTTGCGGGAGAAAGTCTTCACTTTTTCTTCGCTTGTGTCATTTGCTTATTGCGCCGTAACCATGGATAATCTTCATTGTTTATCAGGATGCTTGGGCCAGCCTTGACATTGAAGGGAGGAATTTCATGAAACTTTTCATAATCTTCAGACACGTCTGTTTTGCCGTCCACTCCCGGGATGTCCCTTTCTCCTGAAAGAACTATGTGGCGCTTTGGCTCATCGTATGATGTATTCGCTTCCTTATCTTTTCTTTTTCTCGGTTTGGTAGACATGTCCTTCACATAGATAACCTGTGCCACATCATTGGCTAGGACGAACGGTTCGTCAGTGTACCCAAGATTTTTCATATCCACTGTTGTCATTCCGTACTGTGGGTCTACCTGTACCCCGCCGCCTAACAGATTGACCCATTTGCACTTAAACAAAGGGACCTTAAAATCAGGTCCGTAGTCAAGTTCCCATATGTCCACTATGTAACCATAATATATGTTCTTTCCGCTCTCGGTTGCTGCATCAAAGCGGACACCGCTGTTTTGGTTGGTGCTCTTTTGATCTTGGGCGATCGTGTAAAATGTATTCCCATTTATCTCGTATCCTTTCTAAGTCAATACAGTCAAAGATGGTCCCGTGGACAACAAGTACAACTCATCACAAACAGTGTTGTCACCTTTGAGACGTGTTTCCAACCAACTGCTGAAAGTCCTGATGTGTTCACATGTAATCCAGTCGCCGCACTGCTCCGGGTGTTTGGAGCGCAGACTGTTCTTGTGTTCATTGACATACGGGGTCACCAAGGTAGAGTTCTGTAGAACTGTGTAGTGTGCTTGAGACCAAGAATATCCGTCCCTGCATATTATTGAGTCTCTTCCAAGAGTGCCTTTTCCAATCAGTCTCCCCTCATACCGCGATTTAGGGAGACCTATCTTCTTAAGGCCAGGAATGAAGTCAACACAAAAACCGATAACATCCTCTGTTTGATGGCCAATGGAGATGCTTCCTTCTGGCCTAGTGCGGTTACGGACATATTTCTTTAGGACTCCAATGAACCTCTCAAAGGGGAACATATTGTGTAGAAATACGGGCCCCAGGATGACAATCTCGTCGACTAGATGAACTAGGACGTGCGTCATGATATTGAAGAAGGATGGTGGGAACACTAGCTCGAAACTGACAAGACATTGCGCCACATCACTCCTTAGCCTTGGTACGATTTCTGGATCGATCACCTTCTGAGAGATTGCATTGAGGAATGCACATAGCTTCACAATGGCTAATCGGACATTTTCCGGTAGAAGCCCCCTCAATGCAACCGAAAGCAGTTGCGTCATAATCACGTGGCAGTCATGAGACTTTAGGTTCTGAAACTTTTTCTCTGGCATATTTATTATTTCCTTTATATTCGACGAGAAGCCAGTCGTGACCTTCATACTGAGCAGGCATTCAAAGAAGATCTCTTTCTCTTCTTTCGTAAGAGCGTAGCTGGCAGGACCTTTATACTACTTCGGAGGCATGCCGTCTTTTTCATGCAAACGTTTGCAGGTCCTCCCGTGCCTTAGGTGTATCTTTTGTCTTCCCATACACGCCCATGAAGCCTAGCCGGTTCACGCAAATGTTCTTCATCACGTGCATCACGTCGATTGAGGAGCGGACCTCTAGGTCTTTCTAGTAGGATAGGTCCCAAAATATAGATTTCTTCTTCCACATGGGTGCGTGTCCCTCAGCATCATTCGGAATAGCTAGTCCACCGGGACCCTTTCCAAAGATTACGTAGTGTAAATCATTGACCATAGCAAGCACGTGATCACCGGTGCGCATGGCGGGCTTCTTCCGGTGATCTGCCTCGCCTTTGAAATGCTTGCCTTTCTTTCGACATTGATGGTTGGTCGGAAGAAATCGATGATGGCCCAGGTACACATTCTTCCTGCATTTGTCCAGGTATATACTTTCAGTGTCATCTAAACAGTGCGTGCATGCGTGGTATCCTTTGTTTGTCTGTCCTGAAAGGTTACTGAGAGCGGGCCAATCGTTGATGGTCACGAACAGCAACGCCTTAAGGTTAAATTCCTCCTGTCTGTGCTCATCCCACGTACGTACACCGTTTCCATTCCACAGCTGTAAAAGTTCTTCAACTAATGGACTTAGATACACATCAATTTCGTTGCCGGGTTGCTTAGGGCCTTGGATGAGAACTGGCATCATAATGAACTTCCGCTTCATGCACATCCAAGGAGGAAGGTTATACATACATAGAGTCACGGGCCAGGTGCTGTGATTGCTGCTCTGCTCCCCGAAAGGATTAATGCCATCCGCGCTTAAAGCAAACCATACATTCCTTGGGTCCTTTGCAAACTCATCCCAGTACTTTCTCTCGATTTTTCTCCACTGCGACCCGTCAGCGGGTGCTCTCAACTTCCCATCTTTCTTTCGGTTCTCACTGTGCCATCGCATCAACTTGGCATGCACTTCGTTTCTGAACAGACGTTTCAACCGTGGTATTATAGGAGCATACCACATCACCTTCGCAGGAACCCTCTTCCTGGGGGGCTCGCCGTCAACATCACCAGGGTCATCTCGTCTGATCTTATACCGCAATGCACCGCATACCGGGAATGCGTTCAGATCCTTGTATGCACCGCAGTAGAGGATGCAATCATTAGGGCATGCATGTATCTTCTCCACCTCCAATCCTAGAGGACATACGACCTTCTTTGCTGCGTATGTACTGTCGGGCAATTCGTTATCCTTTGGAAGCTTCTTCTTCAATATTTTCAGTAGCTTCTCAAATCCTTTGTCAGCCACAACATTCTCTGCCTTCCACTGCAGCAATTCCAGTACGGTACCGAGCTTTGTGTTGCCATCTTCGCAATTGGGGTATAACCCTTTTTGTGATCCTCTAACATGCGATCGAACTTCAGCTTCTTCTTTTGACTTTCGCATTGCGTCCTTGCATCGACAATGACCCGGCGAAGATCAGCATCATCGGGCACATCGTTTGGTTCCTCTTGATCTTCAGCAGCTTCACCCGTTGCAGCATCATTGGGCACATCGTCTGGTTCCTCTTGGTCTTCACCAGCTCCCCCCGTTGCAGCATCACCGTATTCACGGGGCACATAGTTGTCATCGTACTCTTCTTCTTCGCCGTCTTCCATCATAACCCTTATTTCTCCGTGCCTCGTCCAAACATTATAGTGTGGCATGAAACCCTTATAAAGCAGGTGGGAGTGAAGGATTTTCCGGTTAGAGTAAGACCTCGTATTCCCACATTCAGTGCATGGACAACACATAAAATCATTCTGCTTGTTTGCCTCAGCCGCATCGAGAAACTCATGCACGCCCTTAATGTACTCGCGGGTGTGTCTGTCACCGTACATTCATTGCCGGTTCATCTGTGTGCATTATATATAATTAAGTGTCCAAATTAATAGAAGTTCATCATCACATTAAAACCAAAGTGCATACATAGTTCTCATCTAACAACATATAGCTCTCCAGAGCATCTAATTAATTAAACCATACATTGAAACTATGCAAAACATTTCAATGCGAAAACAAATGCGATCATAATCGCAACCAAGGTAACAATTGATCCAACGGCATAATGATACCAAGCCTCGGTATGAATGGCATATTTTCTAATCTTTCTAATCTTCAAGCGCATTGCATCCATCTTGATCTTATGATCATCGACGACATCCGCAACATGCAACTCCAATATCATCTTCTCCTCCTCAATTTTTTTTATTTTTTCCTTCAACAAATTGTTTTCTTTTTCAACTAAATTTAACCTCTCGACAATAGGGTCGGTTGGCATTTCCGATTCACATACATCCTACATAAATAAAATCTATGTCACGTTGGTCGGCATAATTTTCATAAACAATAAATGAACCAATAGTTATAAAGATAATATATATACCACATCCGAATCATAGACAGGACGAGGGCCGACGGGGGCAGATACCAAAACCATCGCACTATATAAGATGCAATAATAAAAGTAAGAAAATAATACAAGTATCTATGTAAACATACAAGTAAGAATATTTTTCCTTTCAGAAAGAAGATAAGAACAAGAGGCTCACCACGGTGGTGCCGGCGATGAGCTCGGCGCGGGTGATCGACGGCGGTGAAGACGGGGATGGGGCGTGACGGACCGCTAAACCTAGACAAATATTATGGAAAATGGAGCTTGGAGGTCGAGCTTGGAGAGGAGAAAGCTTAAGTAGTATGGCTCGGGCATTCCATCGAACACCTTGTGTGCATAGGAGGTGAGTTAGAGCACCACACCAAGCCCTCTCCCCCTCGGTCAGAGAAAAATAGAGCACTAGGGTGCTCTGCTCGCGAGCGAGGGGTATATATAGGCACCTCATTGGTCCCGGTTGGTGACATGAGCCGGGACTAAAGGGGAGCCTTTGGTCCCGGTTCAAGCCACCAACCGGAACCAATGGTGGTGGGCCAGGAGCGAGGCCCATTGGTCCCGGTTCATCCCACCAACAGGGACCAAAAGGTCCAGATGAACCGGGACCAATGGCCCACGTGGCCCGGCCGGCCCCCTGGGTTCTGGACTGAAGCGGGACTAATGGGCTGATCCGGCCTGGACCAAAGCCCTGTTTTCTACTAGTGCAGAACATAACCTTTTTTTAGAATCAACATAGAAACATATTGAAGGTTATGATTTACTTCCTGGAACCAAAGCTTTTGATATCCAAGTATTTGACATGGAAGAGTTTCCTAAAATTTAAAATAATTTGACATGAAACCAAAACTAAAACCACCGCACACTAAATATGCATTAGTAAGAGGTTGGAGATTCCAGTAGCTAAGGGCTTCCTTAATAAAATACGTAATTTGTTAGAATACAAAGAAAGAAGCACACGGCTTGTATTGTCCTGCTTCTATTTTTCCTTCAACTCACTATTTCACTTGCGATGCATCAGAAGCAAAGGTGCAAAACATCAAGCTGTCAAGGACACTGCGGCAAGATCATCGAGGATAACTTGCAGACAATAATATTTCTTCCTCCATAGTGTATTGCCTGCTTGCTTCCACAACAACTCCTTCAGCTGGCATCCATAGAGATCCATCTTGACCTCCATCATATCTCCTTGGTGCAGCAGTATCAGGTGCCGCACGCATGTTAACTCTCAGAATTTCAAGTTTCATCTCCACTTCCCTCATGGTAGGCCGCTCTTCTCCCTTCAATTTAATGCACATCGCTGCTAGCATAGCTACCTCCTGGACTTCCCCATTTTCCTCTTCTATGAGTTGAGGATCTATTATCTCATCAAGGTTGCCTTCTGCGAGTAGTGAAACAAAATGTGAAACGAGACTAACACCGTCGTTGCCACCACTACGGTAGAGGCATGGTTTTCTTCTAGTTAGGAGTTCTACAAGAAGAACACCAAAACTGAAAACATCACTCTTGTCTGTTAGGCGACCGGTATAATAGTACATGGGGTCTAAGTAGCCTATCGTTCCTTGCACGGCTGTAGTCACCCCGGTTTGGTCGATTGGGATGTATCTTGAAGCTCCAAAGTCTGATACCTTTGCTGTCAAATTATCATCAAGAAGTATGTTGGTTGATTTAATATCCCTGTGATAAATTGGCATCGAAGCAGCAGAATGGAGATAAGAAAGAGCTCTAGCAACTTCAAGCGCAATCCTTGTTCGATCATCCCATGACAGTGACATTGGGCCTTCAACATGAAGATGGTGATCAAGAGTACCATTTGAAATGAACTCATAAACTAGTAATGGGACTTCTGTCTCAAGACAACATCCGATTAGCTTAACAACATTTCTATGGTTGATTTGGGAAAGAATTGCAACCTCGTTTATGAAGTCATCGATTTCTCTCTGTACGACGATCTTGGATTTCTTGATGGCGACAACCTGTAGGTCTAAAATTCCTTTATACACAACACCATGGCCTCCGCCGCCAGCCTCACGAGTTCTATCAAAATTGTTTGTGGCCTTCTCTAGATCCAACAAAGGAATGATCATCCTTTCACCAAAATCTGTTTTCTGGGATATTAGTTGTTGCAATAGCAACCCATGATTTTGCTTGAACAATCTTCTTTTCAGTTTGTTTGCCCTATTTAACTTCATTTTGCGTGCTATAAATGGGGTGGCGAGCACTAAAAGTAAAATGATTGAGCTGCCACTAGCCACAAGACCTATGCCCAAACCTGTAAAATATGGTATCATAGACGAAAATACAAAGTTGTTAATTTCGGGCAACTGAATTCTTCAAAAAATAATAGATTGATGATCATTATAAAAATATGCTATCATTACCTGTAAATGGCCTTTTCGTTCTGACGCTGACGCATCCCAATTTCATCAATGGATCTCCATACGCACCATCTTGACACCGGCAATGGAATGTCCCAGGCAAATTGATGCAGATTCCATAACATGGATATGTTTCCTTGTGTTTACATTCGTCAATGTCTGGGCAAAGCACATAAAAGTATGAATGAATAAGCAATATGCATGCTAAATAGGTAACTAGTTGGACTATTCTGCAGGTAGTAGAACTACAAAAATATTCGGGGTCCCTATATAACATCGTAGTGAACAAATAAGCATAAAGCTATCAATTAAGCTGATCTGTACCTTCACATCCATTTGGTGTAGAAGCATTGCCCATGAAGCCAGGAGGGCACTGACAATCATATTCTCCGTGTGTGTTTCTGCAATTGCCGTAACATGGATAGATGTCTGGATAATCACATTCGTTGATATCTAGATGTACCACAACATAGAAAAAACCGAAATTAGTTATAGCGATGTAGGTTCATGTAGTCAATGAGTAGAAAATGTATATAAACACACAAGTCGGTCGGCTAAGAAACAACTATTTACAGGTCAATGCCGCGCAAGCTGTCGTGGAATTGAAGACTTGATTTCCAATTATTTGATTTCCAGATATGGTAAAGATTATAAATTGATTCCATATAGTTTCAAAAACAAGTGATGTAATATTTAAAAAGTGTCATAACTAAACTGATAATTGTGGCATGGATAAGTCCACTTAGAATACAAGCTGCGGCTACTACATACTGCATGGTGGAGGCTCTCAAGGTCCAGATCGGATACCTCTTGGTGGAGTGAGCTTCTAGATCTAGTGGCTTTGATGATTTGTATTACTGTGAGCGAGGAAACATATCTATTAATGTTTTTTTAAAGTGACTGAGAAATAGCAAATCCCCGATGTATACGCATATTGTACTCATTCCATCTTAATTTATAAGGCGCTTATGTATTTTGAGGTTCAACTTTGGCCATCAATTTCAGTAATAAAAATTTGGGTTATGTGCCACGAGAACTATACTATTTGAAGCTTCATTCTATTAGTGTTTCGGCTGGCAAAAGATTAAGTTCTTCATAATGCAATTTTCCACAATTATTGATTTGCCACATATCTTTCTTTACGGCGACTTTGCCATATACTTATGGAGCTGACATGTATCTTCATTATGCCATCACATTTTTGTGCTTGGGCAATGTGCCATTTTCGTATGTTTACTCGGAAAACACTCTATCTAGCTAGGTGCGGTGGCTAAATAAAGTAAACTAGTTTGAGCATCCAGAAAAAAGAAAGAAATATTTGAGCAGTGTGTTACTATTACCATAGCAGCCATGGGAGATGTATGGATTGCCCTGGTAACCACCAGCACACCTGCAGTTATGCCGTTGATGATCACCAGGATCACCATCGTCCTCATAACCATAAAGAAGACCTTGATCAAAAACTGTGGTGTAGTTTTGGCAGAAACTGTGATCACTGCGGCACGAAGGCGACGACCCACTGGTATCACATATCGATCTGTTGATCGCCCAGGTCAGCATTGTGGGGGCTGTGTACGCGTTATTTTGATAAGAATACTCCGTCAAGTTAAGCAAATAGTCCGATTCCACAATTAACACATTGACCCGGTATCTATAATCACCGAAACCAACCCGTTGAACCTGGAGTCCGTAGGAAGCGCGATCCTCAAGTATGGCTGCCTGGCAGCAGCTGATGCCGGAGCAGGTCCCCATATCCATGTAACCTGTGCCCGGGCAGAAAGGAGAGCAAGAGCTGACAAGGGTGTTGTTCTGTCCCAAGAGGATGACTTGGACGCCGCATCCGAGTGCTACTAAGTTGTTCTGCCCTGCTCCGGCAACAAAGTATGGCCCGTCGCCGGCGTATCCCAGGCCGCCGGCGCGCCATGTGAGGCGGCTTACGTTTCCGATGTCGTCATAGAGGATATCCAGCGAGGTGCTGTTGATACGCACCGTGCCGTTGGGCAGATCGATGTCGAGCACCTGTACGGTGCCGTCGCCGAGGAAGAGATGGGGCGGGCTGTAGGACTGGTTGCAGGTGAGGTTGAAGCCGCTCTCGTGGTAGCAGCCAGGCTCCACCCCGAACGGGTACGGGATGCTGATGTTGCCGCAGTGGGTGGTGCAGCCACTCCCCCCCTGGGTAGCTGCCGGAGCCGGTGCACGCGCCACGGCGCACAACGGCGGCAGCAGCGCGGCAACCACAACAGCGGCAGAGAACATTGCGCTGGCGAGGGTCAACGGCCAGGCACTCATTGTTTGTTTTTCCTCAACAACTACATA
>NC_041390.1:603631597-603659941 GCF_002162155.2 Triticum dicoccoides | reverse complement strand
AGCTGGGTCTAGCGAACTGATTTAGCACGCCGGAGTTAGTGTTTGTTCGTTACAAGAGCACGAAGTGGCTTAGGAAATTAGCTAGATGACACTTTTTAGTTAGCTTTCGGCCCGCATTAAGAAAAATGCACGATATAACCGTGATTGATTTTTCACGAGGGAAATTATGTCGAACTCCCTGAAAGTAGGACATTGAGAGAGAGAGAGAGAGAGAGAGAGAGAGAGAGAGAGAGAGAGAGAGAGAGAGAGAGATTTGTTCAATGAACCAGCTGGATTTAGCGAACTGATTTACTACTACGCCAGATTTAGTGTTACTGTTAGTCTGTTGCAAGAGCACTAAGTGATTTAGTAAATTAGCTAGATGACACTTTTTAGTTAGATTGGCAAGCAAGAAGAAAAACGCATGATGTAGCTATGATTGATTTTCCCCGAGGGAAATTATGTGGAACTCCCAGAAAGTAAGACATTTTAGCCAGTTATATAAAGTCGTGCGACCGATCATGAACATCGGCACAAACATAATCAGTCCTAGTCTAAAGGGATGCAAGTGACAAAACGTGCCTAACGGGTCAACAACGACTGACGACATCGGACTGACGAGACCATCGCGGATCAAAAAGATATACGGAAGTACTTGTGACTAGAAAGAAATTCTGTTATAATCTGCAAGTAAATCATTTAAAAAAATTGAGCTGTAAATCTTTTTCTCTTGGAAGTTTCTTTTTGAGTGGTTTTTTCTGTTAGAAGTGGAAAATAAATCTTCACGCGGACTGATACGGCAAACACCAGTACGTGTGATGTGGGCCGGCCCATTTCAAGGGTTTGCTTGCGGTAGTCTGTTTCCTTCTCTAGCGCTGTGTCTCCTTTTTCTGTGGTTTTTGTTTTTGAGTTTCTTCCGGGTTTTCTTTGTTTTTCTGTGTTTATTTATTGGGCTTATTTTATTTTTCCTTTTTTTCAATTCATGTCTATTTTTAATTTATGGTGTATAGATGTGGAACATTTTTATACATGTTGATTTTTTTTCAAATATATGATGTACGTTATTTCAAATAAATGTTTTGAACATATTTTAGTACATGGTAGAAAAAATCAATTCGCATCGGACATGTTTTTAACAATAATCTTAGATGAACAGACTTCGACGGCCGTGTTAGGGACCCCCTCATACTAGCTCTCCCCCTGAATTCCAAGGGGGTGGCCTGTCCTCACCCCAATAAGCGTCCAATAGGAGTTCTCTACTGATACGAGAAGATAACCAGCACAATTTGGCCCGGCCCAATAAGGGGTGGTAGGCTCACATTTTTTCTTTTCTATTTTCTTTTGTGTTTTCATTTATAAATCCAACAAAATTTAAAAATCATGCAAGTTATAAAAAGTTTGACTAACTAGGAAAATCTTCATGAATTAAAAAAATATCATTCAATTTAAAAATAATTAATTAATTGGGAAACATGTTCACAAACAAGACAATGTTTGTGATTTTTTTTCAAAAGTTTGTGAATATGCGAACCAACCACTTGTTGGCAGGTTAGGCGGACAGTAGTATCTCAACCCACCAGGGTTTAAGTCCTAAACTTGACATTGGCGCTCGCACTTTCCTAAATTTAATTCAGACTTTTCGTCGTTGTGCGTTTAATGGGAGGAGACTTTCAGGTCGACTACGAAGGTGTTAGTAGCGACTTCGTCAATCTGAAGATGATGTGTCGGCTCAATATCTCGGAGGTGCTCATACGAGTAGGGTGTGTGCGCGCATTCATAGAGGGTGAGCGTATGTGCATATGTATAAGCGTCTGCATCTGTACTATGTTTAAAAACATTTGTTTGAATGTTCAAAATTTTTAAAAATTGACACATATTTATGGAAGTAGTACGATATAAATATATGTAAATACATTTGAAACTGTTCATTAATTTAAAAATTAGTTGAGAACTTTGAAAATTATTTCAGATTTTTAAGTGCTCAAGAGTTTATAAAATGTTTCCAAAGTTGAACAATGTTTGTGAATTAAAAGGGTGTCGACAAATTCTAAATAATATTAAAAAAAGTATAGAGGATTTAAACCAAGTTCATAAAATGTTTGCAATTTTTCAAATATCTTAGAATTTTTCATATAATTCTGGAATTTAAATTGTTAATGGATTTAAAATTTTCCTTTAAAAAAATATTACGAGTGATCGCAAACCTAAAGAAGTGTTCCAAATTGTAGAAATGATCACGAACTTTAAAAAATATTCATTAATATTTAAAAATATGTATTTTCTAAAATTGTTAGCACACATGACAATTTGAGATTAGTAACTGTTCTATATTAAAAAAATAACATTTTGGGAAACAATTGAAATTTAAAAATGGTAAATTTGAAAAAAGGTTCACAAAATAAAAATATCCACCAAGTTATAGAATATCCTGGAATTTTAAAATATGTTCAGAAATTGAAAATTGAATAATGGCCAATAGAAACTGTAAAAAAATTAAAAGAAAAAGGGTACAAAATAAAGACATAAAAGGGAAAAGAAAAAAAAACATGATGGAACCTTCTTATCTATACCTAGTAATAAAGGGAGAAGCATTTCTCACCACCGTAATGTCATCTTCCCACCTTGCTCCCATAATTTTGTCTGCTTCCTTATGTTGTTTGCAGCTTCGTTAGTCAATGGGCCAGAATTTTTGTCATGGCATTTGATGACCCACAAGTATAGGAGATCTATTGCAGTCCTTTCGATAAGTAAGAGTGTCGAACCCAACGAGGAGCAGAAGGAAATGATAAGCGGTTTTCAGCAAGGTATTCTCTGCAAGTACTGAAATAAGTGGTAACAGATAGTTTTGTGATAGGATAAATTGTAACGAGCAGCAAGTAATAAAAGTAAATAAAGTGCAGCAAGGTGGCCCAATCCTTTTGTAGCAAAGGACAAGCCGAAACAAACTCTTATAATAGGAAAAGCGCTCCCGAGGACACATGGGAATATCGTCAAGCTAGTTTTCATCACGTTCATATGATTCGCGTTCAATACTTTGATAATTTGATATGTGGGTGGACCGGTGCTTGGGTGCTGCTCTAACTTGAACAAGCATCCCACTTATGATTAACCTCTATTGCAAGCATCCGCAACTACAACAAAAGTATTAAGGTAAACCTAACCATAGCATGAAACATATTGATCCAAATCAGCCCCTTACGAAGCAACGCATAAACTAGGGTTTAAGCTTCTGTCACTCTAGCAACCCATCATCTACTTATTACTTCCCAATGCCTTCCTAGGCCCAAATAATGGTGAAGTGTTATGTAGTCGACATTCACATAACACCACTAGAGGCTAGACAACATACATCTTATCAAAATATCAAACGAATACCAAATTCACATGACTACTGATAGCAAGACTTCTCCCTTGTCCTCAGGAACAAACGTAATTACTCACAAAGCATATTCATGTTTATAATCAGAGGGGTAATAATATGCATATAGGATCTGAACATATGATCTTCCACCAAATAAACCAACTAGCATCAACTACAAGGAGTAATCAACACTACTAGCACCAATCCCGGACTTTGAGACAAGAATTGGATACAAGAGATGAACTAGGGTTTGGAGATGAGATGGTGCTGGTGAAGATGTTGATGGAGATTGCCCTCTCCCGATGAGAGGAGCGTTGGTGATGACGATGGTGATGATTTCCCCCTCCCGAAGGGAAGTTTCCCCGGCAGAACAGCTCTGCCGGAGCTCTAGATTGGTTCCGCCAAGATTCCGCCTCGTGGCGGCGGAGTCTCGTCCCGTAAAGTTCCTTCTTATTTTTTTTCTCATCGAAAGACTTCATATAGGAGAAGATGGATGTCGGAGAGCCACCAGGGGGCCCACGAGGTAGGGGGCGCGCCCTAGGGGGGGCGCGCCCCCACCCTCGTGAGCAGGGTGTGGGCCCCCTGGCCTTCATCTTTGACGAGGATTTTTCTTTATTTATTTTAAGATGTTCCGTGGAGTTTCAGGACTTTTGGAGTTGCGCAGAATAGGTCTCTAATATTTTCTCCTTTTCCAGCCTAGAATTCCAGCTGCCGGCATTCTCCCTCCTTATGTAAACCTTGTAAAATAAGAGAGAATATTCATAAGTATTGTGACATAAAGTGAAATAACAATCCATAATGCAATAAATATCGATATAAAAGCATGATGCAAAATGGACGTATCAACTCCCCCAAGCTTAGACCTCGCTTGTCCTCAAGCGAAAAGCCGATAACAATAAATATGTCCTCATGTTTAGAGGTAGAGGCGTCGATAAAAATAAAGTACGGACATGAATGCATCATGATTATTCTCATAACAGCAACATATATAGATTTTGTCATATGATTACTTATGTTCAAGTGATGATCTATTCACAATGCAAAAGTATAAATCATAAACCTTATTGGGCTCCGACAAACTATAATCTTAGTCATTGAACCAATTGCAATTTATCATAACATCGGAAAGAGTCTATGTCAGAGCTAAAAAGCAAGTCCATATACTCAACTATCATTTAGTCCTCCATAATTGCTAACACTCACGCAATACTTGTGATTACGGAGTTTTAATCGGACACAGAGAAAGATACGGAGTTTTAATCGGAAAAGGCTAGCAGCAGCGCGGGTTTTAGGCCTATCAGCAGCGCGGGTACCCGCGCTACCAATAAGGCGCTACAGCTAACTCTTAGTAGTAGCGCTGCCTGTACCCGCGCTACCACTATTGACTATAGCAGCAGCGCTTTTCAGGAACGCGCTGCTATTACTTAGCTGTAACAATTTCCCAGTCCAGCGCTACTGTTATATCTTTCACCATTTCCCCATTCCGGCTTCGATAAACTGCAATTTCCAGATACTAGGTACTACTAGATATCAATTTCATAAAGCATTATAGGTACTAGGTAGTACTCCCTCGGTTCAAAATTACTCGTCGTGGTTTTAGTTTAAATTTGAACTCAAACCACGACGAGTAATTTGGAACCGAGGGAGTACTAGATAACAATTTCATATATACTCAACATGCATCCTCAAGCGGTACAAGGTGACATCGACGACAATCATCATATTTAGTTCTAGATGATATCGACGACGATCATCATATGTAGTTCTACATGATATCGACGACGATCATCATATGTAGTTCTAGATGATATAGCCACATACACATATGTAGTTCTAGATGATATCGACGACGATCATCATCCTCAAGCCTGGGCGGTGGGTGTTCCTGATAGTAATTAGGATGGCCTGTCCAGCACGAAGATTCTTGCCAACGAGGAATCTCTTCCACCCAACCGAGTTCAAGTGTGTGCGACCATCTGTGCCCATGCGGTAAGTACATGTGGTGACGGAGCCCCTTGCGGTAAGGCGTAGTCCAACTGAGCCTTCTTCATCAGGCTCGATACCACAACTCACAGATAGGTTCTTTGGCAATCTCTGAATAAGAAAAATATATCAATTAATAAATAGCCTAAGCATGTGATCAGACTCTACACTAAAGTATATCATCGACTAGATTCCACAAAACATATCATTGGACTCTACACTAAGCATATCATCGGATTCACTAAGCATATAATTGGATAATTTGCATTTGTAAGTATAACAATAAAGCATATATATATATCATCAAATTACTACATGCAGTACGTATAACATATCATTTCATGCCGATCGACCATGGTACTTGTCAGGCGGGTCACGAAAGGCACCTCGACAAAGTCATCACGTGGCGGAATTATGTCCCATAGGTTGCACACCTCCTCCTCGCTCAGCCTCATTCTTTGAGCTATGATGGCTTCATGAAGTGGGTTCTCATCATCTTCATTGAGTGGGTCCTCATTATCTTCATCATCTTCATCATCTTCATCATCTTCCACCAGGTTGATATAAATGACAACCAGCTTGGGTCTTTCTTCTCTGAAGGAGAATCTGATCAACTCACCACCAGTAAGACGCATGCGAGCGAGGAAACGGGCCCATCCATCTCCTCCAATCTGCAACATATTGCGTCCTTTCTCGACCTCCATAGTGTACGGCCCCCCAGGAGCCTCAAATGTCACAGTGTCTCCTGTTAGCTTGTTGAATTTCAACCTCACATTGCATGGGACGATCTGTGTAAGAAAAGCAAAATGACACAATGCAGTAATGCCAACACTAAAAATAAAATAGTTGTTACATTTCATCTAATTTCTTACCGCCGCATGACGAAAACTCAGATGGAAGTAGATGCCGAACAGCTTGCCAGTTGCAAGGCTGCTGGCGCACCTTGACTTGCACAGTCGACATAGTGGTGCGGGTGGTGACGCCATTTTACTAAATCAACTACATCAAAATGTTCTAAATCAACTAGCCTACTAAATCAACTAAATCAACTAGCCTACTAAATCAACTAAATCAAAATGTTCTAAATCAACTAAATCAACTAGCCTACTAAATCAACTGAATCATATCAACTAAATCGACTAAATCAACTAGCATACTAAATCAACTAGCATACTAAATCCACTAGCATACTAAATCAACTAAATCAAAATGTTACATATGAAAGCCTACTAAATCAAAATGTATTAGGGAGGAGGGACAAGGAGGGGCGACTCGAGGAGGGAGAAGATAGTAGGACGGAGGAGGAGGCGGAGCGAGGAGGGGCCGGCCGGCGGCGAGTGGAGCGAGGACGGATCAAGGAGGAAGGCGGAGCGAGGAGGGGGCGGCCAGCGGCTAGTGGAGGAAGGACGGAGGAGGAGGCCGGTACCGAGTCCAGCGAGGAGGATGAGGCTACAGCGGCGCAGATCGGGGGAGGGCGACGGGGGAGGGGCGACGGGGGAGGACCGGCGGCGCGGGGGGTGAGGAGGAGACCGTGATCGAGTGTGTGTGAGTGTGATCTGTGGATGAGGCGCGCTAGTGAGATCTGTAGTTAATTTAGCAGTAGCGATTATTGCCAGAATGCGCTGCTGCTACGTTACGTAGCAGTAGCACTGTCTATTTTAATGCGCTGCTGCTATAACTGGCCTCGTGGCGGCGTCGTGGGAATTTTAGCAGTAGCGCCGCTTGGAGTGCGCATGCTACTGATAAACTTGTTTCAGCAGCGAGTTTCCACAGCCCGCGCTACTGCTACTTAGCAGCAGCGCCTGATTTTATAGCGCGCTGCTCGTAAGATTCTGTGTATAGGCTTTTCCCTAGTAGTGACAACCTTTTACCTCAAGGGTAATGTCAATAATACTCCCCTACATCCAATTAGATATATATATATATATATATATATATCATGTTCTTTCCAACATGCTGAGCTTGCCAAAGGATAAAATGAAAAAGAAAAGGTGAAGATCACCATGACTCTTGCATAAGGTAGAAGATAATAATAAAGGATAGGCCCTTCGCAGAGGGAAGCAGAGGTTGCCATGCGCTTTTATGGTTGGATGCATAAAATCTCAATGCGAAAGAACGTCACTTTATATTGCCCCTTGTGATATGAACCTTTATTATGCAGTCCGTCACTTTTATTACTTCCACATCACAAGATCGTATAAAGCTTATTTCTCCCACACCAATCAATCATACATATTTAGAGCAATTTTTATTGCTTTGCACCGATGACAACTTACTTGAAGGACAAACTGGTTTAAGGGTGGACTCTCATGGAAAAACTGGTTTAAGGGTGTTTGGAAGCACAAGTAGTATTTCTACTTGGTGCTGAGAATTTGGCTAGCATGAGGGGGAAAGGCAAGCTCAACAAGTTAGAGGATCCATGACAACATACTTTATCTCAAATATAAGAACGACATAACTCATTACGTTGTCTTCCTTGTCCAACATCAACCCTTTAGCATGTCATATTTTAATGAGTGCTCCCAATCATAAAAGATGTCAATGATAATATATCTATATGTGAAACCTCTCTTTCCTTATTACTTCCTATTAATTGCAACAATGACCAAAGCTATGTCTGCCAACTCCCAACAACTTTTAGTCATCATACTCTTTCTATGTGAAGTCATTACTCTCAATAAGATCAATATGGACTCTTTTTTTCTTTTTATTCTTTTTCTCTTTTATTTTATTCACCCAAGATCATGGCAAAATAATCAAGCCCTTGACTCAACACTAATCTTTATTATATATAGCTAACGGACTCGATTACAAAGAGAGATCATAAAGCAAACTCAAAACTAGATCATGCCATAAACTTTATTCTACTAGATCAAGATACTACTAATAGGATCGAACTAAGAAAAACGATAAAGATAGGAGTTGTGATGGTGATACGATATCGGGGAACCTCCCCCAAGCTTGGCAGTTGCCAAGGGGAGTGCCCATACCCATGTGATTATATCTCCTTTGTCGGTGAAGAAGGTGGTGGTGATGTTGGCTTAGTTGATGGCTTAGGCTTCTCCCTTAATTTGCGCTTGTGGACGGCATTTTGATCCCTCAGATCATCAATCTCCCACTCCAGGGTTAATTTCTTTTTGCATAGGTCCTGCTTATTTTCCTGCAAGAGACGAAAAGGGATAAACTGGAACTTGGGTTTCTTTACCCTATCAGGGAGACTTGACTTTTTGAACTCCACGTGCATGTCCCCAGGTTGAGGTAAAGGTGCTTCATCTTCATCTGAGCTCGTCTTCTCCTTCCCCTTGGGTCGATAGTCCTCTTCTTCCTCCGTGGTCCATCCATCATGTTCCACATCTCCATAGACCTTTGGATTTGCTAAGTAATCATCCACATAGCTTTCTCCTTCCGAATCCTGGGAAGACATGATGATTTAATCTGCAACGGGACAGCTCAAAATGAAAACACAGAATATTTGCGTGATACGGGAGTCAAAACCTCCGAGAGGTTATATAATGAAATTTTACCAAGCAAAAACGTATCGTGCAAGAAAACGGAGTCCGGAAGGCACACGAGGTGCTCACGAGGTAGGGGGGCGCGCCCAGGGGGTAGGGCGCGCCCACCACCCTCGTGGGGCCCTCGTGTCCTTCCCGGACTGCTACTTATTTTTCTATTTTTCTAAATATTCCAAAACGGAGAAATATTGCCTTAAAAATTGTCTTGGAGTCGGTTTACTTACCGTACCACATACCTATTCCTTTTCGGAGTCTGAAACGTTCCGGAAAGTGTCCCTTATGTATTCCTCCGGGGTTACGGTTTCGATAATATTGGTTTCAACATTTACGGGATTACCAGAGATATAATGTTTGATTCTTTGACCGTTTACCACCTTCGGATTTATGCCCTCGAAGTTGTTGATTTTTATGGCACCGGAACGATAGACCTCTTCTATAACATAGGGGCCTTCCCATTTAGAGAGATGTTTTCCTGCAAAAAATCTTAAATGAGAGTTGTATAGCAATACATAATCACCTACATTAAACCCACGCTTTTGTATCCTTTTGTCATGCCATCTTTTAACTTTTTCTTTAAACAACTTGGCATTTTCATAAGCTTGGGTTCTCCATTCATCAAGTGAGCTAATATCAAATAACCTCTTTTCACCGACAAGTTTAAAATCATAGTTAAGCTCTTTAATAGCCCAATATGCCTTATGTTCTAGTTCGAGAGGTAAGTGACATGCTTTTTCATAAACCATTTTATACGGAGACATACCCATAGGATTTTTATATGCAGTTCTATAAGCCCACAATGCATCATCAAGTTTCTTGGACCAATTCTTTTTATACCTATTAACAGTATTTTGCAAAATTAATTTGAGCTCTTTATTGCTCAACTCTACTTGACCACTAGACTGTGGGTGATAAGGAGATGCAATTCTATGATTAACATCATATTTAGCAAGCATTTTACGGAAAGCACCATGAATAAAGTGTGAACCACCATCAGTCATTAAATATCTAGGGACTCCAAACCTCGGAAAAATAACTTCTTTAAGCATTTTAATAGAAGTGTTATGATCAACACTACTAGTTGGAATAGCTTCTACCCACTTAGTAACGTAATCAACAACAAGTAGAATATGTGTGTATCCATTAGAGGTAGGAAAAGGTCCCATATAATCAAAGCCCCGAACATCAAACGGTTCAATAACAAGTGAATAATTCATAGGCATTTCTTGACGTCTACTAATATTACCAATTCTTTGACATTCATCACAAGACAAGACAAACTTACGGGCGTCCTTGAAGAGAGTGGGCCAATAAAAACCAGATTGCAATACCTTATGTGCAGTTCTATCTCCAGCGTGGTGTCCTCCATAAGCCTCGGAATGACACTTGCGTAGGATCTGTTCCTGTTCATGCTCAGGTACACAATGTCTAATAACACCATGTACTCCTTCTTTATAAAGATGTGGGTCATCCCAAAAGTAATGTCTCAAGTCATAGAAGAACCTTTTCTTTTGTTGGTATGTGAAGCTAGGTGGTATAAATTTAGCAACAATATAATTAGCATAATCAGCATACCATGGAGTACTACGAGAAGTACTTATAACATTTAATTGTTCATCAGGAAAGCTATCATTAATAGGTAGTGGGTCATCAAGAATATTCTCTAACCTAGACAAGTTATCTGCAACAGGATTCTCAGCTCCCTTTCTATCAACAATATGCAAATCAAATTCTTGTAGCAAGAGAACCCATCTAATAAGTCTAGGTTTAGCATCTTTCTTTTCCATAAGGTATTTAATAGCAGCATGATCAGTGTGAATAGTTACTTTAGAATCAACAATATAAGGTCTGAACTTATCACAAGCAAATACAACTTCTAAAAGCTCGTTTTCAGTAGTAGCATAATTTCTTTGAGCATTGTCTAGAGTCTTACTAGCATAATGAATAACATTTAATTTCTTATCAACTCTTTGCCCTAGAACAGCACCTACAGCATAATCACTAGCACCACACATAATTTCAAAGGGTAAATTCCAATCAGGTGGCTAAACAACAGGTGCAGAGACTAATGCTTTCTTAAGTATTTCAAATGCCTCTACACAATCATCATCAAAGACAAATGGTATATCTTTTTGCAATAAATTAGTCAGAGGCCGAGAAATTTTTGAGAAGTCCTTAATGAACCTCCTGTAAAATCCGGCGTGACCAAGGAAACTTATTATACCTTTGATGTCCTTGGGACATGGCATCTTTTCAATAGCATCAACCTTGGCTTTATCAACTTCAATACCTCTTTCAGAAACTTTGTGCCCCAAGACAATACCTTCATTAACCATAAAGTGGCACTTTTCCCAATTCAAGACAAGATTAGTTTCTTCACATCTCTGCAAAACTCGATCAAGATTGCTCAAGCAATCATCAAAAGAGGAACCATAGACGGAAAAGTCATCCATGATAACCTCACAAATCTTTTCACAAAAGTCAGAGAATATAGCCATCATGCATCTTTGAAAGGTAGCAGGTGCATTACATAAACCAAAAGGCATACGTCTATAAGCAAAAGTACCAAAAGGGCATGTAAAAGTAGTCTTTGATTGATCTCTAGCCGACACAGGTATTTGAGAGAAACCAGAATAACCATCTAGAAAGCAATAGTGTGTATGTTTGCATAATCTTTCTAGCATTTGATCAATAAAAGGTAAGGGGTAATGATCTTTCTTAGTAGCTTTATTTAATTTGCGGAAATCAATTACCATCCTATAGCTTGTGATAATTCTTTGTGGAATTAATTCATCTTTATCATTAGGAACACCAGTAATACCTCCCTTCTTAGGGACACAATGGACAGGACTTACCCACTCACTATCAGCAACGGGATAGATTATACCTGCCTCCAGAAGCTTTAGTATTTCTTTTCTTACCACTTCTTTCATTTTAGGATTCAGACGTCGTTGAGGATCATGAACTGGTTTGGCATCTGCTTCCAAATTCATTTTATGTTGACATAGAGTGGGACTAATGCCCTTAAGAGCATCAAGAGTATATCCAATAGCAGCACGGTGCTTCTTCAGAGTTTTCAATAATCTTTCTTCTTCATGCTCTGAAAGGTTAGTACTAATAATAACATGATATATCTTCTTTTCATCAAGATAAGCATATTTAAGATTATCAGGCAAAGGTTTAAGCTCAAACACGGGATCACCCTTGGGTGGAGGAGGATCCCCTAAGATTTCAACAGGTAAGTTGTGATGCAGAATAGGTTCCTGTTTAAAGAATACTTCATCTATTTCCCTTCTTTCATTCATGAACATATCATTTTCATGGTCTAGCAAATAGTGTTCTAAAGGATCACTAGGAGGTACGACAATAGAAGCAAGACCAATAATTTCATCCTTACTAGGTAATTCTTCCTCATGATGTTGTTTACTAAATTTAGAGAAATTAAACTCATGAACCATATCATCCAAGCCAACAGTAACAAGATTCTTTGTGCAATCTATGGTAGCATTGACAGTATTTAAGAAGGGTCTACCAAATATAATGGGACAAAAGCTATCTTGTGGAGAAGTAAGAACAAGAAAATCAGCAGGATATTTAGTTTTCCCACACAAGACTTCAACATCTCTAATAATTCCAATTGGTGAAATAGTATCTCCATTGGCAAGTTTAATTGTGACATCAATACCTTCTAACTCAACAGGTGCAATTTCATTCTTAATTTCTTCATATAAAGTATGCGGTATAACACTAGCACTCGCACCCATATCACATAAGCCATGATAACAATGATCTCCTATTTTAACAGAAATAACAGGCACGCCTACCACAGGTCTATGTTTATCTTTATCACAAGGTTTAGCAATTCTAGCAGTTTCACCTTCGAACTGAATAACATGCCCATCAATATTATCAAACAAGAGATCTTTAACAATAGTAATATTAGGTTCTACTTTAATTTGCTCAAGAGGTGTATAAGTTCTAATATTGCTTTTACGAACAACAGTTCAAGCTTTAGCATGATCCTTTATTCTAACAGGGAAAGGTGGTTTCTCAACATAAGAAGTAGGAACAATAGGATCATTATAAGTGACAGTCTTTTCTTCAACTTTAATAGGTGCAGCTACTTTTACTTCTATGGGAGGATGATATTTAAACCACTTCTCCTTAGGGAGATCAACATAAGTAGCAAAATATTCACAAAAAGAAGTTACTATCTCAGAGTCAAGTCCATATTTAGTGCTAAACTTACGGAAAATAT
Organism: Triticum dicoccoides; assembly: GCF_002162155.2. NCBI lineage: Eukaryota > Viridiplantae > Streptophyta > Magnoliopsida > Poales > Poaceae > Triticum > Triticum dicoccoides. The sequence goes on along the minus strand of NC_041390.1, from coordinate 603,646,851 downwards.
CGGTGTCCATAAAAGATTTAACACAATCAAACTTAGGTGTCATACCTGACTCCTTACCTTCGTCGAGGTCCCTATCTTCAGAGTTGCGTTTAATTCTATCCAATAAATTCCATCTGAATTCAATAGTCTTCATCATAAAAGAGCCAGCACAAGAAGTATCGAGCATGTGCGATTGTTTTCAGAAAGCCGAGCATAAAAATTTTGAATGATCATTTCTCTTGAGAGCTCGTGATTGGGGCATGAATATAACATTAATTTAAGCCTCCCCCAAGCTTGAGCGATGCTTTCTCCTTTGCGAGGCCAGAAATTATATATATATAATTGCGATCACGATGAACACGATGCATAGGGTAATACTTCTGATGAAATTCCAACTTCAATCTTTTATAGTCCCATGATCTCATATCATCACATAGCCTATAACATATCAATGCGTCTCCCTTCAAAGATAAAGGGAAAACCTTCTTCTTAGCAACATCATCGGGTATACCTGCAAGCTTAAATAATCCACAAACTTCATCCACATATATTAAGTGCTCATCGGGATGCTTTGTTCCATCTCCTGTAAAAGGGTTAGCTAGCAGTTTTTCCATCATACCCGAAGGAAATTCAAAAGGAGTTTCATTTTCAATAGGTTCAGTGGGCTGAGGAGCAACTCTTTGATTTACTGGATGGGGTGAAGATACCCCGAACAAGCCCCTCAGAGAATTACTTTCCATAGTAACAAGTAACAGTAAATTTCAGCACACTATATAAATTTTTCCTTACCAAATTCCACCTACCAAAGGCGCTACACTCCCTGGCAACGGCGCCAGAAAAGAGTCTTGATGACCCACAAGTATAGGGGATCTATTGTAGTCCTTTCGATAAGTAAGAGTGTAGAACCCAACGAGGAGCAGAAGGAAATGATAAGCGGTTTTCAACAAGGTATTCTCTGCAAGTACTGAAATAAGTGGTAACAGATAGTTTTGTGATAGGATAAATTGTAACGAGCAGCAAGTAACAAAAGTAAATATAGTGCAGCAAGGTGGCCCAATCCTTTTGTAGCAAAGGACAAGCCAGAACAAACTCTTATAATAGGAAAAGCGCTCCCGAGGACACATGGGAATATCGTCAAGCTAGTTTTCATCACGTTCATATGATTCGCGTTCAATACTTTGATAATTTGATATGTGGGTGGACTGGTGCTTGGGTGCTGCTCTTACTTGAACAAGCATCCCACTTATGATTAACCTCTATTGCAAGCATCCGCAACTACAACAGAAGTATTAAGGTAAACCTAACCATAGCATGAAACATATGGATCCAAATCAGCCCCTTACGAAGCAACACATAAACTAGGGTTTAAGATTCTGTCACTCTAGCAACCCATCATCTACTTATTACTTACCAATGCCTTCCTCTAGGCCCAAATAATGGTGAAGTGTTATGTAGTCGACGTTCACATAACACCACTAGAGGCTAGACAACATACATCTTATCAAAATATCAAACGAATACCAAATTCACATGACTACTGATAGCAAGACTTCTCCCTTGTCCTCAGGAACAAACGTAATTACTCACAAAGCATATTCATGTTCATAATCAGAGGGGTAATAATATGCATATAGGATCTTAACATATGATCTTCCACCAAATAAACCAACTAGCATCAACTACAAGGAGTAATCAACACTACTAGCAACCTACTAGCACCAATCCCGGACTTTGAGACAAGAATTGGATACAAGAGATGAACTAGGGTTTGGAGATGAGATGGTGCTGGTGAAGATGTTGATGGAGATTGCCCTCTCTCGATGAGAGGAGCGTTGGTGATGACGATGGTGATGATTTCCCCCTCTCGGAGGGAAGTTTCCCTGGCAGAACAGCTCTGTCGGAGCTCTAGATTGGTTCCGCCAAGGTTCCGCCTCGTGGCGGCGGAGTCTCGTCCCGAAAAGTTCCTTCTTATTTTTTTCTCATCGAAAGACTTCATATAGGAGAAGATGGACGTCGGAGAGCCACCAGGGGGCCCACGAGGTAGAGGGGCGCGCCCTAGGGGGGGCGCCCCCCACCCTCGTGAGCAGGGTGTGGGCCCCCTGTCCTTCATCTTTGGTGAGGATTTTTCTTTATTTATTTTAAGATGTTTCGTGGAGTTTCAGGACTTTTGGAGTTGCGCAGAATAGGTCTCTAATATTTGATCCTTTTCCAGCCCAGAATTCCAGCTGCCCGCATTCTCCCTCCTTATGTAAACCTTGTAAAATAAGAGACAATAGACATAAGTATTGTGACATAAAGTGAAATAACAGTCCATAATGCAATAAATATCGATATAAAAGCATGATGCAAAATGGACATATCAGCATTGTACAAAAGTTCGACCTCACAACCTGCCCTTCCCTCCTGGCTGTAGCACATGGAAATTTTCCTTATGCATGTGCTAAAATTTCATATTCTAATTAATAGGTCGGACGTCTACTACACAACCTTCTTCTTGTAGACGTTGTTGGGCCTCCAAGTGCAGAGGTTTGTAGGACAATAGCAAATTTCCCTCAAGTGGATGACCTACGGTTTATCAATCTGTAGGAGGCGTAGGATGAAGATGGTCTCTCTCAAGCAACTCTGGAACCAAATAACAAAGAGTCTCTTGTGTCCCCAACACACCCAATACAATGGTAAATTGTATAGGTGCACTAGTTCGGCGAAGAGATGGTGATACAAGTGCAATATGGATGGTAGATAATAGTTTTTGTAATCTGAAATAATAAAAACAGCAAGGTAGCAAGTGATAAAAGTGAGCGTAAACGGTATTACAATGTGTTGAAACAAGGCCTAGGGTTCATACTTTCGCTAGTGTAAGTTCCCTCAACAATACTAACATAATTGGATCACATAACTATCCCTCAACATGCAACAAAGAGTCACTCCAAAGTCACTAATAGCGGAGAACGAACGAAGAGATTATGGTAGGGTACGAAACCACCTCAAAGTTATTCTTTCCAATCAATCGATTGGGCTATTCCTATAAGTGTCACAAACAACCCTAGAGTTCGTACTAGAATAACACCTTAAGATACAAATCAATCAAAACCCTAATGTCACCTAGATACTCCAATGTCACCTCAAGTATCCGTGGGTATGATTATACGATATGCATCACACAATCTTAGATTCATCCATTTAACCAACACAAAGGACCTCAAAGAGTGCCCCAAAGTTTCTACCGAAGAATCACGACGAAAACGTGTGCCAACCCCTATGCATAGGTTCATGGGCGGAACCCGCAAGTTGGTCACCAAAACATACATCAAGTGAATCACGTGATATCCCATTGTCTCCACAGATATCCACGGTAAGACATACATCAAGTGTTCTCAAGTCTTTAAAGACTCAATCCGATAAGATTACTTCAAGGGGAAAACTCAATTCATTACAAGAGAGAAGAGGGGGAGGAGAAACATAGGATCCAACTATAATAGCAAAGCTCGCGATACATCAAGATCGTATCATCTCAAGAACACGAGAGAGAGAGAGAGAGAGAGAGATCAAACACATAGCTACTGGTACATACCCTCAGCCCCGAGGGAGAACTACTCCCTCCTCGTCATGGAGAGCACCGGGATGATGAAGATGGCCACCGGTGAGGGTTCCCCCCTCCGGCAGGGTGCCGGAACAGGGTCCCGATTGACTTTTGGTGGATACGGAGGCTTCTGGCGGCGGAACTCCCGATCTATTCTCTCGTTCTAGAAGTTTTAGGTCACATAGGTATATATGGGAGCAGGAGGTACGTCAGGGGAGCCACGAGGGCCCCATGAGACAGGGGGCGCGCCCTAGGGAGGGGGGCGCCCCCCACCCTCGTGAGCACCTAGTTCCTTCCTTGATGTGGGGTCCAAGTCCATCAGGTGTGTTTCCTTCCAAAAATAACTTCTCCAGTTGATTTCGTTCCGTTTCGAGTCCGTCTGATATTCCTTTTCTTCAAAACACTGAAATAGGCATAAAACAGCAAATCTGGGCTGGGCCTCCGGTTAATAGGTTAGTCCCAAAAATAATATAAAAGTGGAAAATAAAGCCCAATATTGCCCAAAACAATAGATAATATAGCATGGAGCAATCAAAAATTATAGATAGGTTGGAGACGTATCAATCATCCCCAAGCTTAATTCCTGCTCGTCCTTGAGTAGGTAAATGATAAAAAAGATAATTTTTTATGTGGAATGCTAATTGGCATAATTCCAATGTAATTCTTCTTAATTGTGGCATGAATATTCAGATCCATAAGATTCAAGACAAAAGTTCATATTGACATAATAATAATAATACTTCAAGCATACTAACAAAGCAATTATGTCTTCTCAAAATAACATGGCCAAAGAAAGTTATCCCTACAAAATCATATAGTCTGGCTATGCTCCATCTTCACCACACAACAAATTTAAATCATGCACAACCCCGATGACAAGCCAAGCAATTGTTTCATACTTTTGATGTTCTCAAACTTTTTCAATCTTCACGCAATACATGAACGTGAGCCATGGGTATAGCACTATAGGTGGGATAGAATGGTGGTTGTGGAGAAGACAAAAAGGGAGAAGATAGTCTCACATCAACTAGGCGTATCAACGGGCTATGGAGATTCCCATCAATAGATATCAGTGTGAGTGAGTAGGGATTGCCATGCAACGGATGCACTAGAGCTATAAATGTATGAAAGCTCAACAAAAGAAACTAGTGGGTGTGCATCCAACTTGCTTGCTCATGAAGACCTAGGGAATTTTGAGGAAGCCCATCATTGGAATATACAAGCCAAGTTCTATAATGAAAGATTCCCACTAGTATATGAAAGTGACAACATAGGAGACTCTCTATCATGAAGATCATGGTGCTACTTTGAAGCACAAGTGTGGAAAAAGGATAGTAGCATTGTCCCTTTTATTTTATTTTCTATTTTTTTATTTGGCCTTCCTTTTTTTATTTGGCCTTTCTCCTTTTTTTATTTGTCCTTTCTTTTTTTATGGCCTTTCTCTTTTTTTATTTGGGACAATGCTCTATTAATGATGATCATCACACTTCTATTTATTTACAACTCAATGATTACAACTTGATACTAGAACAAAGTATGACTCTATATGAATGCCTCCGGCGGTGTACCGGGATGTGCAATGATGCATGAGTGACATGTATGAAAGAATTATGAACGGTGGCTTTGCCACAAATACTATGTCAACTACATGATCATGCTAAGCAATATGACAATGATGAATGTGTGTCATAATAAACGGAACGGTGGAAAGTTGCATGGCAATATATCTCGAAATGGCTATGGAAATGCCATAATAGGTAGGTATGGTGGCTGTTTTGAGGAAGGTATATGGTAGGTGTATGATACCGGCGAAAGGTGCGCGGTATTAGAGAGGCTAGAAAAGGTGGAAGGGTGAGAGTGCGTATAATCCATGGACTCAACATTAGTCATAAAGAACTCATATACTTATTGCAAAAATCTAGAAGTTATCAAAGCAAAGTATTACGCGCATGCTCCTAGGGGGGATAGATTGGTAGGAAAAGACCATCGCTCGTCCCCGACCGCCACTCATAAGGAAGACAATCAATAAATAAATCATGCTCCGACTTCGTCACATAACGGTTCACCATACGTGCATGCCACGGGAATCACAAACTTTAACAAAAGTATTCTTTAAATTCACAACTACTCAACTAGCATGACTCTAATATCACCATCTCCATATCTCAAAACAATTATCAACTATGAAACTTCTCATAGTATTCAACACACTCATAAGAGAATTTTATTATTCTTGAATACCTGGCATATTAGGATTTTAAGCAAATTACCATGCTATTTAAGACTCTCAAAATAATATAAGTGAAGCATGAGAGTTCATCTATTTCTTCAAAATAAAACTACCACCATGCTCTAAAAGATATAAGTGAAGCACGAGAGCAAATGACAAACTACTCCGAAAGATATAAGTGAAGATCAATGTGTAGTCGAATAATTATGCAACTATGTGAAGACTCTCTAACATTTAATAATTTTAGATCTTGGTACTTTATTCAAACAGAAAGCAAAGCAAAATAAAATGACATTCTAAGAATAGCAAACATCATGTGAAGAAGCAAAAACTTAGGATCAACCGATACTAACCGATAGTTGTTGAAGAAGAAAGGTGGGATGCCAACCGGGGCATCCCCAAGCTTAGACGCTTGAGACTTCTTGAAATATTATCTTGGGGTGCCTTGGTCATCCCCAAGCTTGAGCTTATGTGTCTCCTTAATTCCTCTCATATCACGGTCTCCCTAAATCTCAAAAGCTTCATCCACGCAAAACTCAACAAGGACTCGTGAGATAAGTTAGTATAAACCATTACCAAAAACCTTATCATACTCTACTGTAAAAAATCTCTAAAATTATTTTTCAACATTGCACTAAATGCTTCTGCATATTTAATAGTCCTATCCTCAAATAGAATCATTAAAGAAGCAAACATATGCAAACAATGCAAACATAACAGCAATCTGCCTAAACAGGATAGTCTGTAAAGAATGCTGCAACATCCATACTTCCCTAGCTCCAAAAATTATCAAATAAAATTCCCACTGTATTAAATTTATCATACCTTAATATTCAAAAGGTTTCAACATTTTATCACATTCTTACTTTTCTAGGGAATTATTGCAACAGCGGTAAACATTCTGTTTTCAAACAGCAACATGTAGACTTCTAACATAGGCATAGTAAAGACTATCAATGCCACTTTTATTGAAATAAAAGATGCAAAACATTATTCTAAATAACAGCAAGAAAATTCTACCAAAATAAATTGACGCTCCAAGCAAAACACATATCATGTGGCGAATAAAAATATAGCTCCAAGTAAAGTTACCGATGAACGAAGACGAAAGAGGGGATGCCTTCTGGGGCATCCCCAAGCTTAGGCTCTTGGCTATCCTTGAATATTACCTTGGGGTGCCTTGGGCATCCCCAAGCTTAGGCTCTTGCCACTCCTTATTCCATAGTCCATCGAATCCTTACCCAAAACTTGAAAACTTCACAACACAAAATTCAACAGAAAACTCGTAAGCTCCGTTAGTATAAGAAAATAAATCACCACTTCAAGGTACTGTAATGAACTTATTATTTATTTATATTGGTGTTAAACCTACTGTATTCCAACTTCTCTATGGTTTATAAACTATTTTACTAGCCATAGATTCATCAAAATAAGTAAACAACATACGAAAAACAGAATCTGTCAAAAACAGAACAGTCTGTAGTAATCTGGATCAAACGTATACTTATGGAACTCATAAAATTCTCAAATAAATTTCTGGACCTGAGGAATTTATCTATTAATATCTGCAAAAAGAATTAACTAAATAGCACTCTCCAAATAAAATGGCAGCAATTCTCGTGAGCGCTAAAGTTTCTGTTTTTGACAGCATGATCAACAAGACTTCCCCCAAGTCTTCCCAAAGGTTCTACTTGGCACAAACACTAATTAAAAGCATAAAACCACATCTAAACAGAGGCTAGATGAATTATTTATTACTAAACAGGAACAAAAGACAATGAATAAAAATAAAATTGGGTTGCCTCCCAACAAGCGCTATCGTTTAACGCCCCTAGCTAGGCATGATGATTTCAATGATGCTCACATAAAGGATAAGAATTGAAACATAAAGAGAGCATCGTGAAGAATATGACTAGCACATTTAAGTCTAACCCACTTCCTATGCATAGGGATTTTGTGAGCAAACAACTTCTGGGAACAAGAATCAACTTGCATAGGAAGGTAAAACAAGCATAATGTCAAAACTTTAAGCACATAGAGAGGAAACTTGATATTATTGCAATTCCTACAAGCATATGTTCCTCCCTCATAATAATTTTCAGTAGTATCATGAATGAATTCAACAATATAACCAGCACCTAAAGCATCCTTTTCATGATCTACAAGCATAGAAATTTTATTACTCTCCACATAAGCAAATTTCTTCTTAATCGGAATAGTGGGAGTATCATAAGAGACTTGAATACTATAAATTGTTTCCACATTAAAAGAGTAATGTTCAGAAAAAGGGTAATCATAATCATGACAAGTTTTATAAATATAATCATCACTACTTTTTATAGCATAAGTTTCATCACAATAATCATCATAAGTAGCAACTTTGTTCTCATCATAATCACTTTGCATATCAAAACATGGAAGGCTAAAAATATCATAATTATTAAACATAGCATCCCCAAGCTTGTGACAAACATTAATTGCAGCAAATATATTCTCAAATATGTCATCCTCATAAAACATAGCTTCCCCAAGCTTGGGCCTTTTCGTATCATAAGCATAATCACTCTCATCATTAATAGTATGGATAGCACCAATAGTATAGCAAACATTATTATCATATTCTTCCAAGCAAGTACCAAAGAGATTTTCAAGATCATAAGAAGTATCATTATCTTCCCAATCATAATCATCACAACAAGCAATAAGCATAATGAGATCATGATAAAGTGTATCATCTTCATTTTCATGAGGCACAACAATAATAGGAGCAACTTTATTTGGGAGAGATATCTTTTTACCTCTCTTCCTTTTTCTTTTCTTCTTCTTCACCACATCATGTGTGGGTTCAATCCTCTTTTTGGAGCTCCTTATTAATGAGATTGGTTGAATAAGAGGCTCCTCCTTGTTACCTGATTCATCATAAGAAATAATAGGAGGGTATTGGGAAGTCTCTTCCCTTTCATTAGTATTCTCTTCATCTTCTATTTGTTTTCTTTTCTTTATGTAATTGGCAATATAAGGATTTTCAATACAATTCACCGCACAATACATATAAATCTTTTCTAGATCAAAATGAAGAACTTTATCAAGATTAAACTTTGGAATACCCTCAGTTATACGTTTCATTTCTTCATAACCCAAAAGAAGGCTAAGCTCTTTATGATGCTCAAGGGTAATAAAATTATCACAATGTTTGGACACGACTTGATCATGAAACAAATAGCATTGGAGCTTTAAATGACCATGTTCATTGCAAAGTTCACAAGGGGCACGAAAAATATTGAATTTTTCAGCACATTCAGCTAGCTCTTCTTGCAACAATTTGGTCTCTAAGTACTTATGCCTCTTGCAATATCTACCTTCCCTATTTGGTGTGTACTTGCAAACCCAGTCTACTCCACAAAAATTGACATGTTTATAGGAGGCATTTTCATCATAACTAGTGCAATCATCATTAGCATCATGGATATTCAAAGAATTGTTACTAACAACATTGCAATCATGCTCATCATTCAAATATTTAGTGCCAAACATTTTATAGATTTCTTCCTCTAGCACTTGAGCACAATTTTCCTTTCCATCATACTCACGAAAGATATTAAAAAGGTGAAGCGTATGAGACAAACTCAATTCCATTTTTTTATAGTTCTCTTTTACAAACTAAACTAGTGATAAAACAAGAAACTAAAAAGACTCGATTGCAAGATCTAAAGATATACCTTCAAGCACTAACCTCCCCGGCAACGACGCCAGAAAAGAGCTTGATGTCTACTACACAACCTTCTTCTTGTAGACGTTGTTGGGCCTCCAAGTGCAGAGGTTTGTAGGACAGTAGCAAATTTCCCTCAAGTGGATGACCTAAGGTTTATCAATCCGTAGGAGGCATAGGATGAAGATGGTCTCCCTCGAGCAACCCTGCAACCAAATAACAAAGAGTCTCTTGTGTCCCCAACACACCCATTACAATGGTAAATTGTATAGGTGCACTAGTTCGGCGATGAGATGGTGATACAAGTGCAATATGGATGGTAGATAATAGTTTTTGTAATCTGAAATAATAAAAACAGCAAGGTAGCAAGTGATAAAAGTGAGCGTAAACGGTATTGCAATGTGTTGAAACAAGGCCTAGGGTTCATACTTTCGCTAGTGCAAGTTCCCTCAACAATACTAACATAATTGGATCACATAACTATCCCTCAACATGCAACAAAGAGTCACTCCAAAGTCACTAATAGCGGAGAACGAACAAAGAGATTATGGTAGGGTACGAAACCACCTCAAAGTTATTCTTTCCAATCAATCCATTGGGCTATTCCTATAAGTGTCACAAACAGCCCTAGAGTTCATACTAGAATAACACCTTAAGATATAAATCAATCAAAACCCTAATGTCACCTAGATACTCCAATGTCACCCCAAGTATCCGTGGGTATGATTATATGATATGCATCACACAATCTCAGATTCATCCATTCAACCAACACAAAGGACCTCAAAGAGTGCCCCAAAGTTTCTACCGGAGAATCATGACGAAAACGTGTGCCAACCCCTATGCATAGGTTTATGGGCGGAACCCGCAAGTTGGTCACCAAAACATACATCAAGTGAATCACGTGATATCCCATTGTCACCACAGATATCCACGGCAAGACATACATCAAGTGTTCTCCAGTCTTTAAAGACTCAATACGATAAGATTACTTCAAGGGGAAAACTCAATTCATTACAAGAGAGAAGAGGGGGAGGAGAAACATAAGATCCAACTATAATAGCAAAGCTCGCGATACATCAAGATCGTATCATCTCAAGAACACGAGAGAGAGAGAGAGATCAAACACATAGCTACTGGTACATACCCTCAGCCCCGAGGGAGAACTACTCCCTCCTCGTCATGGTGAGCACCGGGATGATGAAGATGGCCACCGGTGAGGGTTCCCTCCTCCGGCAGGGTGCCGAAACAGGGTCCCGATTGACTTTTGGTGGCTACGGAGGCTTCTGGCGGCGGAACTCCCGATCTATTCTCTCGTTCTGGAAGTTTTAGGTCACGTAGGTATATATGGGTGCAGGAGGTACGTCAGGGGAGCCACGAGGGCCCCACGAGACAGGGGGCGCGCCCTAGGGGGGGCGCCCCCCACCCTCGTGAGCACCTCGTTCCTTTCTTGACGTGGGGTCCAAGTCCATCAGGTGTGTTTCCTTCCAAAAATAACTTCTCCAGTTGATTTCGTTTCGTTTCGACTCCGTCTGATATTTTTCCTTTTCTTCAAAACACTAAAATAGGCATAAAACAACAAATCTGGGTTGGGCCTCCGATTAATAGGTTAGTCCCAAAAATAATATAAAAGTGGAAAATAAAGCTCAATATTGCCCAAAACAGTAGATAATATAGCATGGAGCAATCAAAAATTATAGATACGTTGGAGACGTATCAAGGTCTCATCCTGCCCCTTTACATCAAATTCTGGCTAGGGAAATCCCTAATAAAGATCAACCATGAGCTCCCCCCACCCCCGATTTCCATGACCTCCTCCCCAGGACACGCCGCTACTGCCGAGCAACTTCCAACGTATATAACTTGCTAGGATTTGATGTAAAGGGGCAGTGTGGGACTATTAATTAGAATATGAAATATTAGCACATGCATAAGGAAAAAAATCCGTTTGCTACAGCCGGCAGGGAAGGGCGGATCGCTAGGTCGAACTTTTTTACAGGCCCATAACAAAAATCCATGCCGATTGACTTGCAAAGCTGCAAAGAAAGTACAGAAGCAGAGGAAAATTATGGGAGCGAGGTGGATGGATGAAAAACAGACGAAGTTACGGTGGTAAGAACTGCTTCTCACTTTATATGCGACGGTTGGAATGTGCTTTGTCAAGGATTATTCAAGAAGATTGAGGCCGGAGCGTCTATCTGCATCATGCAGGATAATTGGATACCTCATGACCCGTTTCTCTGGCATGTGTCCATGCGATCACCGAGCCACCTCCCCTAGAACTAGTTTCAAAACTAATTGTATCAGCCACCCAAATTGAAGAAGTTACACGGACATATTTTACTGATGGATGTGGAGGCCATTTGGCGTATTCCAATTAGACACATTTAGCAGAACGGTTTTGGGGCAAGGCATTTTAAGAAGAGTGGCCTATTCTCTACACGTTCAGCTTACAGGATGGTGATGGAAATGAAAAGAATAAGATAAGCGTGGAATGATAAAAATTCTTACATTGAAAATAGTCGACGAACGGTCGGGCTAGAAGAGGCTATGGGGAGTTAAGCTCTGCCTAAGCTTTGTATGTTTCATGATGTCTTGCTAGGTCATCCCTATCCCACGGATGAGGTACAACATCACATGGTGGTGAATGTGGCTTGTATAGGTTCCGCGGGACAACACTCTAACACCTAGAGGCATTCATTGATGGAGTGCAACATGGCACCTTTTGTTTGGGCCATCTCAGGATCATTATGCAATGTTTACTTTGGATAAAACACATGATGCAAAATTGTGGTTGTTTGAGATGAGCAAGAGGCCGAACTGGGAGAACTATGCAAGAACGCTTGTGATTTTATGGGCCATATGGTGGGCGAGAAGGCGTGTGATACACGAAAATGAATTGCAATCTCTTTTTATGAACCCATGCTTTTATAACCTGGTTTATGGCTGATATCTCTTAGATGGAAGCTAACTCCTTGGATGCAAGCTTGGACATGAAAAGGTTGATTAGTTCATCGACAAGAAAATCGACTCCTCCGTGGCTAGGCATGTTCAATCCATGTTGATGAGGGGCTAGCAAAATACGAGAGACGTGGTGCCTCTGGTATTGTATGCCGTTGTGAGCACGTAAGCTACCAGGGTGCCTCAGCCATGGTACTTGAAGGTATGAATGCAATGGAAATTCTTGAAGCGACAACAATATGCGAGGCTCTGTCTATGGCCTCTGAGCTGCATGCATCAAGAGTGTTGATTATCTGATGTGATCAAAGATTGAACTCGAGGAACATGCTTACCAGTTATGGTTATATTCTAAGACAGATTAATAGGTGGAAGGCAATGTTCCAGTTGGTCATCTTTTGATGTGGAGATAGTTCAACAGAGATGTGCATGCTTTAGTGAAAATTTCACCCCCCCCCCCCTAATGGAGGCAGACATATTTGGATGCGCGGCCCGCTGATTCCTTTTGTATCCCGATGAACATTATCGAGCAATAAATCTCTCATCTTCTCTAAGAACTTAGAAAATAAGTAATGTTTCCTCTTCCTCTTGGATCTACTCCTTTGTATGACTTCCCATTCATACCTCTCTCTTCCGTTCCTACTTATAAATATATAGCATTCCCTCTTTCGCTCCATTCCTTCGGCGGGCATGCCCCCTCTCATCTGATAAAAACATGACCCCCCTCCTTCTCCCACATATAAGACAATGAATAGAAGCAACAGTAATTCCCTTTCTCTTGGTCAATTGTCATAGAAGTGCAGTACAATGAATATGAAGATACCAACGGTCGAATCTCGGGCAAGTAACATACCGATAGACAAAAGGAATTACGTATGTCGTCATAACGGTTCGACCGATAAAGATCTTCGTAGAATATGTAGGAGCCAATATGGGCATCCAGGTTCCGCTATTGGTTATTGACTGGACAGGTGTCTCGGTCATGTCTACATAGTTCTCGAACCCGTAGGATCCGCATGCTTAACGTTCGTTGATGATATAGTGTTATATGAGTTATATTATTTGGTGACCTAATGTTGTTCAGAGTCCGGATGAGATCACGAACATGATGAGGAGTCTCGAAATGGTCGAGAGGTAAAGATCGATATATAGGACGATGGTATTTGGACACCGAAAGTGTTTCAGGATGTACCAGAAAGGAATCAGGTCACCGGAAGGGGTTCCGGGCACCCCCCCCCCCCCCTGGCAAGTTATGGGCATGGGCCAAAGGGAGGGACAGACCAGCCCAGTAAGGGGATGGTGCGACCCTCCACTTGTTTGGAAAGCCCTAGGGAAGGAAAAGAGGGAGGGCTAGCCCCTCCTGCCTTTCCCTCTCATGGGAGAAAGGAAAGGGAGGGGCACCACCCTCCCCTGCCTTTCCCCGCACTCCAAATAAGGAAAGAAGGGGGCGCGCCATTCCCTCTTTTGCTCCATTCCTTCGGCGGGCATGCCCCCTCTCATCTGATAAAAACATGACCCCCCTCCCCCCTCCTTCTCCCACATATAAGACAATGAATAGAAGCAACAATAATTCCCCTTCTCTTAGTCAATTGTCATAGAGGTGCAATGCATACATTATCCAAGCATTTTTTTGTGAAAGGGCCCAAGACCATATATTGAGCGTTACAGGTCCTTACAAATACATATATATTAAACATAAAATTAAAATCAAATTCTTGGGAGGTGTCGAAGTCTTCTTCCTCATGCATCCTCCGGCGGCGCGTCATGGGCATAGCTCGATGCCACCTTTGGGACTCCACTTCGGTGGAGCAGACTTTTTGAAGGACCATTTACCGACTCCCACGAAGGCCGCCACTCAAGCACATATCAACTTCGTCATCCCGCAGTAGCCCTCCAACTCCTCTACAAGCAAGCCGCCACCAACCAGGACCTCCCCGACGCCGCCAGGGCCACACAGGGTTTCCCCAGCGACGCGCGCTAGCGGCAGCGAGAGGAAGAGCAGATGGGGCGGCAGAGTAGATGAGGCGGCGTCTAGGGTTTCCGTCGCCATGGATTGTCACAATTCACAAAAGATCATTGAAAGAAAGAAAGAACGATGATAACAAATAACACGTGAACAAATCGTGCTATGCAAAGTTATATCGAAACGCCGCTAGTGTTTTGGTGAAATCACACTGGCTTTTACACATCCAAGCTATACTAGTGACACGCTAAAACTAGGCATAGCACAAAAAAATTCGCCCATGTTGCTGCGCGCGGCAGATTGGATGCCATGTCGCAACCGAACAACCTAAACGCACTTTTTAGGTATCTACAGTATGCACGCACGCACACAGCACCTAACCCATATCTGAATCCGGTCCAAAGCAAGGCGCGTCAGCATAGTTCTCCTCGCGATCGAGCAAATAATATCGATCCTCGCCGGCACCTCACCCTCGATCTTGATTCCTCCGTCGCGATAAGAACCGAGGCCGATCGCGGTCGCGCACCCAACCGGCGAAAGGGGCAGGGCGTATAGAGGAGGAGAGCGACGGTGCATGGCAACTGGGCGTGGTGGGGGTGCCGTCTGCTCCCTCTCCGGGCTCGCACTCGCATCCACATCCATCGCATTGCGCTGCGCACAAGGCGCGGCCACCTCGCTCCCCACTCGCTCACTCGGCCGCGTCGCCCACAAGGGCCACGCATTGTTCGCCTGAGCTGGCTGGCCATCGACGGCGACGGCGGCGGATATATAGATGCTCCGATCTAGCTAGGGCGGTGCGGAAAGAAAATCAAAAGTGGCCGGGGTCCCTGTCCGT
>NC_041390.1:603613327-603631306 GCF_002162155.2 Triticum dicoccoides | reverse complement strand
GGATGGCCGGTTGATTGGTTTGCTACATCGATTGGTCACGTCGAGTTTGATGAGTTTTCGTGTTCCTTCACGCTTTTATAAGCGCAAAATGAGTAAAAAAAATTAACACAGTACAAACGCAGTGCTCATACATACACACATAAACTCAACCATATGAACACATGCATGCACAACATACCCCTATGAACATTTTTGAAAGAGTGAGGTAGCACATCATCTTGAAATTGATAAAATTGCCACAGATGCCTTTATAGTCGACGAGAACGTCTTCTGTAACTGAACACACATCGTCGGCAGGCCTAAAACAAATTAAGAAAAATGCGAGCACAAATGCCGAGATGAGACTACCATCGTCCTTCTAACCATCAAAGCACAGATTGACGAATAAACATGTGGTTGGATGGTTAGAAGGACGATGGTATTCCCAACCCATCAAGGTTTAAGGCCTAGACTTTTCCCCGCAAAAAAGAGAGAAAGGTTTAACGCCTAGACTTGACGTTGATGCTCACATTGTTTCTAGATTTATTTTAGACTTCCAGCTATGTTTGTTTAATGGAAGGAGATGTTCCTGTTGATTGCGATATGTCCATGGTGACTCTGTAAAATCTCAAGATGTTATGCCGGCTCAACCTCTGAAAGATGTTCATAGAGGCAAGTGTATGCAAACAACTTTGATTAGACCGTGTTAAATAAATAAATGAACACCGGTTGGTTCGCACGTAAAAGAAGTACTATGGTGTAATAATTTGTGAAACCGATTTTGGTAGTTGGTGTAAGCAACATAGAATTTTCTTCCTCGACATGACAACTGAGACATCTGATTCACCAGCACCACAAAATGTGCAATTATTCGAGTAGGATGAAACGCAATAGTGTTCTCCTGTGCTGTCTTCAGGAGTCTTTTTCTTTTCATGAACATGTAAAAAGTCTTACGTATCTTTGCATTGATAGGTAGCGTGAATTACAGATTTATTGCTATGCTGGAGAGAATTACATGAGCAACAACGATCGGTAGCCCGCATGCATGTGCACAAGGATGACTTAAGCGCCACCACGGCACGCGAAGAACAGATGTGGCATCCACGTTGGCCTAGGGCTACGTTTCCGGGATGATGTTGGCTAGTTCCTTGGTGCCGGTGTGCGCCCAAATGTTGGAGATATAAGAAAATGCGTCTGAATGTGTGCAACTCTAGTCTAGCACCTGATTTTCCTAGGGTTTTCTCTTCAACCGGCGGCACCGTCATCGTCGCGTGCATTGGTAACCCCGGATCTGAGTGTCTGAGTCCGTGGTAGAGATACAAGTGGTGAGACAATGACGACGGCATGGAAAAACTCTCCCACCCTGCCCTTGTTCATGTGGTGTTTTGTACCGTCAGGAAGCGTGCGGAGAAAGTGGACCTTGTGGAGATGGCGCTCGGCAAATGGTTGGTGCTTCGGCATGGAGATGGTCTTCTGGGTTCCAATTCATCTTGAATTCGCCCAGCATGACAAGATCGAGGAAGATTCGGTGTATATTCTACCATCTTCTCGAGGCTGTAAGGTGTGTGCGCGTGCATTCATAGGGGTGAGTTTCTTGTCTGGCATACGACCTTTAAGTTTTGGTGTCAAAGGCCGCAGAACAATTCGAGGGTACACCGACAACGACTGTGGCTTTGGGGAATTATTTTGTATGGACACGTGCAGACGACTTCCCGACTGTTATCGACAGGGTCATGCCGACTCCGATAGGCAAGTAGCTATAGCGGCACGTCATTGGCTCGTTTTCACGGTGATAGTAATCGCTGAGTGGCCTAAGGACTTCGATGTAATTTTTATTATGTTTGAGTTGCTTTGTGTTCTGATGATTCATCTTTATTCATGTGTCTTGAGGTTGGATCCTTCCGATCTAAATTTCTCTTCATCGACGGCGGTTGCTGTTCTGGTGCCTTTGTCCTATGGGGTCTTAGCACTAGGGGTGGAGACAAGACCCAGGCTGGAGGGGGGGGGGGGGGGCTCGGCCCGGGGCGTGAGGATTTATTCCTTTATTGACTGTAGCGTTTTTTACACTGTTAATCACTGTAGCAATGAAGCAGGCCCGGGGCCCAGTGCTATCCTAGCTCCTCTCCTGCTTAGCATGATGACTTTCCGACTGTCTACTACAACAAGTTGTGCCCGACTCCGGCGAGGGAGGGGCGATGACGACAGCTCGCTTCAGTGCTTATAGTCATCATTAGGTGTTCTGCAAATCTGGTTGTAATTATCATTATTTTTTGTGTCTGTTGCACTGTCATGATTATAGATGAATAGATTAAAAGTTTTCCAAAAAAGTATTATGATGAATGGGTTGGATGTGATTTTTAAAGAAGTAAATAAATATATCTGTGCAATTCTTGGAAGGCTAGGCTTAGACAGAGTGAACGGCAGCCATCCAAACAGGTGCCGCATACATAGCCACGAAGCCTAATTATCCAACGAGGTTTGTCCTAGCACCTAAAAGAATAAAAAAAATCATGCTCGAAATTCCGGTCACGTGGGCCCACGGGGATCGCATAAATACACGCGCATCCACTCGATCTCCCAGCTACGCTGCTATGAATAGAGCAGAGTGAAGGTGGTTGGGGCAATTGGCATGCACAGTTCACAGTTGGAGCGCGCCCACTCCATGAGCATCACCCCCTCCCCTAGATAGAAAGCCGCTGCCCCCCGTCCGGACGACGAGCCTGCAGGTTGATGGTCGGCCGGACATGGACGCGCTCCTCCTCCTCTTCCTGCTCAAAATGGAGGCTTTCCACATACAGTTCTTCCCGAGCCCCTGAATCTCGATCGTAGCCGAGAGCGCACACGCTAGCTAGGTTGGTAGATTGCTGCTGGTGGATAGGTACGTGCGTTTTGTAGGCATTAGGCGGCAGGCTGGTGCTGTGTTGTTGTCGTGGTACAGATCACGTGGTGGTGGTGGATGGGCCTCATGGCCGGGATGCTCCCTGGCGTCGAGTTTGCCAGGAGGAGGAGGCTCCGGCCGGCGGCGGAGGCCCCGTGCGCCGGCGCGCGGCGGCCGGCGTCGCTCGGCATGTTCGGGCACGACCACGCCCACCTCGGCTCGTCAGGTTTTGCGATGGTAATAACAACTAGTAGAAGCCATGGATTGTTCGTCATCCTCCTGTTTGATTGATGCTCGCATGTTGATTACAGTACTAATCTCGATCGTTTCCTGTGGCTCGATGAAACCCGATTTGCAGCAGAGGAGCGGCGTGGGCGAGGAGGCGTGGACGACGCAGCTGGACGGCATCGCCCGGGAGGCCAAGGAGAGGCTGGATCACAAGCTCAGGAGCCAGAGAGAATCTGTGGTCAAGAGGTACTTTACTTACGGTTCTTCTTACCCTTTTTGAATTCACTGCTGTTTTTTCAAGATTTTTACACAATTCGGACTTCAGAGACCCCTGTTTGGTGAAACTTGTTTGAATTGTGAAACAAGAAACATGGACATGAGTCATTAGATAGCAGGTGCTTTTTTAGTGAAGGAGCCAAAGTACTTTTGTGAAGGAATCTAGCTTCCTGTGGCATCGTTTGCATTTTCAGAGAGAAAATTCAGTATACTTTTTCTTGGTAAGGATGGATATAATTTGCTCATGATTGATGAGTGAGTTCATGCATGGAGTCATGATGTCACTCACTGATCAATCAGCTCTGCTGCAGAGGCTGATTTACGCTCAAGAAAATCTGAGTCAGTCAGTATCAAGATTCTTCCTTGTGTTTTCTCTGTTCTCGAGCAGAGCTAGCTCTGCCTTGATGGCTCTGTATTTGATTCAGCTAAATTTCCTACGAACCAGTGGCTTAATCAATCCTCTGCGTTGCGACTTGCAGGCGCCACAGCACGGGAAGCCTCCGGCTCCCGGCCCCGTCGAGCACCACCAGCGACCACCCGGCCAAGGACACGGCAGGGGCGGCGAGCGCCCTGCAGCGGGAGGTGTTCACGAAGAGAGGCGGCGGCCGGCGGTTCAGCTGGGGCCGGAGGAAGGAGCAGCATCAGCAGCAGGCGGAGTGCGCGGTGTGCCTGGAGGAGTTCCGGGCCGGGGACGTGCTGGCGCACCTCCCCTGCGCGCACCGCTTCCACTGGGCCTGCGCCGTGCCCTGGGTCCAGGCCGCCTCCCGCTGCCCCTTCTGCCGCGCCGCCGTCCGCCTCGCCGACCACCAGCATGTCTAGCGCACATTGGTTCCTTCTCGGCCGGAGCCGGACCAGGCCATGGCGCATCGGTGGAGCCGCGTGGCACAGTAGCAGACACCTGCGCGTGCATGGGATGCCTTGTGTCCTGGCCGCGCCCCGCCGGCAAGTTGCAGTGCGTGGGGCAGCGGCGCACTGCTGCTGCTGCGGGTCGCCGGTGTCGCCTGCGAACCAAGCGTGTGGTGGTGCGCGGGGAGACGTGTCCGGCCGTGCCACCGACGCCGGGAGCTGCTCGCCCGGTGACCGCACCTAGCCGTCGATTATTTTGTTGCTGCTTTTTTTTTAGGATCTTGTTGCTGCTTTCTTTGTGAGCGTTGGATTAACAATTTACCATCAAGTTGCGCTTTGCTGTGTGCTGTTATCTGCTTCATCATTTCCGAAATATAAGACGCGCTTCACTTTACATGATTTTGACGCATGACTGTAATCACTAATATATGCGTATCAACTATATAGATTGAACATGTATAAGTCGCATCATTGTTGGCAAAAATCATAGTTAAAGTTGTGAAAAACTAGAAAAGTCAACCATCGACTTACATTTTAGAAAGGAGTGAGTACTTGGCTGCTTGTTCAAAACGTGAAGGAAAAAATAATCCAAAACAGGCTACAGATATGCTCACGTGAAATATTTTCTGCGCTCCAAAGAGATCCAAGCTCCGATGGTTGTTGTTTTTATTATGGTTTTGTTAACAGGATTGCTAAATCTCAGTTGGACTGAGATTTAACGAAGTCTCAGTCAATACTATATTCGTAAGATCTTACATGAAGATCCGTGCAAAAATATATTTTATTTTGTATATTCTGTCACTTCACTGAGACGTGGTTAAGTTTCACTCGAGTGAGATCTAGCCATACTCTTTTGTTAATTTCAGTCGGTGAATAAAAAAATATCAATTTGATTTTTTTTGCTCGAGAAAAGATACTTTTGAAGAATCCATTAATGAGAAGGCTAGCACTCAAGCAACTGATTTTCATCGTGATTACCATCACCTCGCGCACATGATGCATGTCCCTGTGGGAGGTCAGGCGAGATAGTAACGTGGCCCATGTTGAAGTCGTAACACAGGCCATGTTGCAGATGACAGGCCAGCGCAAGGTACATGTGGCAGCTCAACCTTGAATTGCAACATGGCCCATGTTGCGTCCGATCGCAACACGGGTCATGCTGCAAATGACGGGCATCAACAGAGGTGGTTGAAGCATAGATCATGTTGTAGTGATTTTTACATGAACCATAGAAAGCGGTTCATGAAGCGTAATATGACTCATGTCTTTTTTTTTTGCGGGAAAATATGACTCATGTCACAAAGCTTTGAAAGCATCACGACTGGCACCTGACGGCTGTCCCGTATGCCATCCAACACCTACCGAGGCGGTTGATGCAATTCGATTATCATCTAGTCGACGTGTAGTATCACCCATATTAATATTCGGCAAAAGTCTCTTCTAGATCTATAAGAGATTTTAAAAAAAAAATGTTAATCCTCAACCTCTTGAGATTTTCTTTGCACTCAATCAACATCGTGAACTCAGACAAATAATTTTTACACTAAAAGAATAAACTATTAATGCACAGTGTACACTTTTCTATATCTTGTAAATAGTTTAGTCTTTTCTTAGGGAAAAGCCAAATTTTATTCATCAAAGACCACATGAGGTGGGATACAACTCGGTGGGGCTGGCCTAACCAGAGGTGGCGCCCCCGACTGAGACTAAGCGAATATTTGGCTAATCTATATGCTTCGACATTAGCAACACGACCTTCAAAACAGAAATTACACTGAAATAAAGTTGTTGTAAGATTGATCTCCTGGACAATAGAACCACTCTTGCCTCTGCCCCCGCATAAAATATCAGCCACTGTTTGCTTGGAATCATATGCTACGACGAAATTGTGCAGGTTATGATCTTCCGCTAGTGCCAAAGCCTCTCTGCAAGCTATAGTCTCAAGTATTGTTGGATCCTCTAGGCCAGCTACCACCAATGCGGAGCTGCCTAAGAAGTTGCCTTGCCTGTCCCGGCAAACTGCTGCTGCTGATCCACCCTTCCTTGCTCTTACTCCAGCATCTACGTGAATCTTGGCATAGCCAACCGGAGGAGCTTTGGGGCGTGCAGCTTGTGTCTGGCCCGTAGGTTGAACTCCTCCCCTCATAGGGCTTCTCACGTCGATCATATTGAGTTCAGCAATGAAGCGCCGGACAAAGGAGTTAATTGCTTGAGGCGATTGGAAAATTCCTTCATGAATAGCCTTGCGACGCGCTGTCCATATCGCCCAGAGTGTAACCGCAAGCAATACAAACTGGTCATGTGATAGCGAGTGCATGAAGGTGAAGAGCAACTGTTTGGCATTGGGTTCCGTGTTTGAGACCAGATTTTTTGCTAGCTCCTCATCAACTAATGCCCACACACCTCTCGAGCTAGTGCAGTTAACGAGAGAATGTCTCCATGAATCAGGAGAGCCACATAAGCCGCAGTGAGCATTATCTGCCATGTGTCGATGAGCCCTGATGTCCTCCGTAGGGAGATAATGCTTTGATAAATGCCAGAGGAACATCCTAACCTTTGCAGGAACCTGGGTCTTCCAGAAAGTTTTCCAAGCTCCCTCCTCGGACGCAATATTTGATGTTCCAGCCGTGCCCTCAAGCCATGCCTCCCGGCGCTGTCTTGTCGCTACAAGCATGCGATAAGCAGATTTGACGGTGAAGTTTCCGCTTGTTTCAAAATTCCAGCTCCAGAAGTCCTGGAGATTACGAGTGCACAACGGAATTCCCATAATGGTGCAAGCATCCGTGGGCATGAACACTTGGTTGATTAGTTGGTTGTTCCACGAAGCACTAGTGTGGTCGATCAGTTCCGATACCAGGGTTGGCGGATTAGGGTGAATACACCCATATGGCCGTAGCATCTCGTCTCTTGGCAGCCACGGGTCCTTCCAGATTCGAGTAGACTGATCGTTGCCAATTTTACGAATTAGTCCCTGTTTGAGTGTATCTCTACCTTCGATAATGGCTCGCCATATCTGACTGGGGTGGTTGCCCAAAGTCGCCTCCAAAATAGTGGAGTCAGGGAAATATATGCTCTTCAATAAGCGAGCACTAAGGGACTCTGGTGTTTGGAGTAATCTCCAAGCCTGTCATGCCAACATCGCCATATTGAAAAGATCAAAATCTTTGAATCCTAGACCTCCCATTCCCTTTGGTTGTGTCATACTTTTCCAAGATACCCAATGAGGTTTCCTTTTGCCATCTTTGCTTCCCCACCAAAACTTCCTGATAAGCATATTGAGATGTTCACATAACCTCCTTGGGAGTTTAAAGCATGACATGGAGAATACCGGTATGGACTGGGCTACTGATTTGACTAGAAACTCCTTGCCTGCCGATGACATGGTGTTTTCCACCCAACCATGCACCTTACTCCATAAACGATCTTTCAGGTATTTAAAGGCACCATTCTTCGAACTCCCAATATCAGATGGCATCCCTAAATAGTTTAGTCGCCTGAGAATTTCTTAGCACTAAGTCAAAGTTGAGTGCATTCCTTCACATGTTGTTGGACCTCCAGCCGAGGAAACACTCGCGTCAGACGGTCGTATACACGGCAAATCCTATTTGTCGCTTATTGCAACAAATAGTCGACAGTTCATATATGAGTTGCGCTCCATGGGCTAGGGCAAGTGGCAACATGTACCTGTTACTCGCGTCCACATGGACAGTTGGGGTTGTGCCCTCAAAGTGTATCGAACCCAGGATCTCATCCTGAGAGGGAAGGCGATACAACCAGCTGAACCATCGCACTTTAGTGATTATAAGACAGCACAAACTGTTAAGAACCTCAGCACAACTTCGCAAAATTTCTAAAATTAGTGATCATTAAATGCTGAAAACATTTTCTGAAAATTCTGAAAACAAAATTTGGAAAGGCGAATTTTTTTTCTGAAACTGCCGAAGAAAATTTCAAAACACGAACATTTGTTGAAATTTATTAACAATTTTTGGAACGGGATATTTTTTTTTGAAACTTCTAAAAAATTGTAAACATGAATATTTTTAAAAAATTATATTTTTTGAAAACAGGAACATTTTGTGAAGTTGTGAATATTTTGAAATAACCTTCGGAATAATTTTTGGAAAAGACAAACAAAATTTGAACACATGATTTTTTTTTAAATTTGAGAACAATTTTCGAACAGCACACAATTGTTGAAACACCTGCAAATATGGGAACATGAACATTTCTTAAAATTTGTGGACTATGTTTTAAAGCAGGAACATGTTCTGAAATTCTGAATAATTGCTGAAGAAATTTTTTAAAAACTGACCATTTTCTGAAAAGTGCAAACAATTTTTTAAATGTGAACGTTGTTTTTTTTAATACTGACAAAATGGACATCTTGCGAACAATTTCTGAAACATGATTTCTTGTTAAAATTTGTGATAAATTATTAATAATGGGAACATTTTTAAATTCTGAACATTTTTTGAAAGTCCTGGACATTTTTCAGATGTTTGAAAAAGACAATGAAAGACAACAATTTTTTTTAAATGACAAAAATTGAAGAAAGAAAACTAAAATTGGAAATGAAAAATTGAAAGGAAAGGAAAGAAAAGAAAAAATGAAATAGAAACAAAAGAAAAATAAACAGAAATGGGAAAGAGTAGCGAAAGGGAAAAAACAGGAAAAGGGAAAAAAGGAAAACAAAAAAATAGAACAAAAAGAAAAAACCGGTTTAGGAAGCTTGTAGAAGTTTCCTAAAACAAAAAAGAGGCTGAGAGCGTCTAGAGGGTTCCAAAACCAGGGACGTTGAACGCTTAAACGGGTCGGCTCAGCTCGAACAATCGATCGATCTCCTCCGTGCGAAACAGCGATAGTTCGATGCAAAATACGTCGAATAGGGAATTCAAATTATTATATTAGCGGAATGGCGAAATCACTAATTAAGGAACACTCTTCCAAAGATCACTTCCACCCTCATAAGTTGCGACAAGTAGCACGCTGCATGTGCGCCACTTGTGGCAAGCCGAGAGTTTCCCTTTTTTTCTACATTCATTTATTCAAAACATTTTACCTCTTAAGCTGTGCGTCCAAATCTTGAATCATTTTCATCGTTGGATTCCTCGCGTCGAGATTTTCAAAACTAGATATCATGTTGCTAGGTTTTAACGAACTTTTTCTTTCACAAAAAAACCAGACAAAAAAGAAAAAAGAACCGAACCGGGAGCACATTTTCGTTTCCTTTTCCGAAAGCCGTTTCCGAGAGGCATGGCCGTGCCTTTCGCGGAAGCAAATTCGCGCCTCTCACGGAAGCAAAAAATAAAATGTTTTTTGTTTTCGAGACGCACGCCCATGCTTCTCACAGAAGCAAAATCGCTCTTCTGACGAAAGAAAAAAAACGCTTTCAAACGCAAAACGGTGCCTCTCACGAAAGGAAAAATAGAAAATGTGTTTTTTTCGTTTCTGAAAGGCACCTCTCGCAAAAGGAAAACCGTACCTCTCAGAGAAGGAAAAAAATATAAGAAAACACGTTTTTTTCTATTTTGAGAGGCACGGAAGCAAAATCGCGCCTCTCACATAAGGACAAAAAAAAGAGAAAACGTTATTTTCTTATATTTCCGAGAGGCACGGCCATGCCTCTCGAGGAAACAAATCTGTGCCTCTAATGAAAGAAAAAAAAGGAACACGTACTTTCGTGCAATTTTTTTAATTTCTTTTTTCTCGAAAAGCTAAGAAAGACGAGTGAAGAACGAAAAGCCGAAAAAACCCACAAGAAACCATCTAAAAAGCCGAAAACGCGTACGAAAAAAAAAACAAAATTTGAAGGGAGCACCCAAAGCGCGACACGTAGCGGCGGCTGAGAGCGCGCCAAGTAACAACACTCTCAACCCACCCCAGATGACCCTTGGAGAGGCTCCCAAAGGAGCATTTCTCAATTAGTTGTTGTCGTGGAACGGCTAAGTTTTATATCTACATGAAAATTGTTGGGCCAAATGTATTGCCAGGCGGGTAAGATGTGGCGGTGTTACTCGTATCTTGTACCAACCTTAGGGCAAGTCCACCACGCCGACCCAAATAGGCGCGGATTTTGACCTTTTTGTTCATTTGGGTCGGCTGGAAGCACGTTGACAGCCCACGTCTGGTAGGTGCGCCCAACCGGCAAACACATTTTTTGTCCACGTTTGAATTTTTGACAATCAAATTTAATCTAAGAAAATGCAATTCATGCCAGCGGCCATGTCATCCTTAAAGAAAACCACAGTTTTCTACACAACTGTCAGTGGCCAGCAGAGTTGCCAGCACATAAAAAGATGGACATAATTCAACCACGCCATACATCTCGATTATGGTTTCATGTCGGCACACATGTCGACATACAAAAAATATGGCGTTCTCGGCCATAAATCAACCATCTAGCTCGTGCATCTCATTTTGCCTCTTCTCGAACCAAGGCCTTCTTCTCGAGGACACCTTGCTCAAGTCCACCATCATGATCTCCACCTCCTTCACCATGAAAGCGAGTGCCACCTCTTTTGCTTAGATCTTGGCATTGACCGCCTCTATCTCAAACTTCTTCGCTTGCATGCCCGCCTCCTATGAAGTATCTGGATGTAGACCTTCATTGGCTCCTCTTTCTTTTGTCGACGCTTCTCCTCTCTTGCTTCCTTTTGGGACATCATATGCCTTGCAAAGTTTCTTGCGAGGCAAATGTCGCTGCATCACACTTCTCGTCCTGCATGGAGTTGGTAGTCCCTCTCGGGCGCTTCTCTCCCTCACCATGGTCAACGACAACCTCCGCCCTTCATTCTTCTTGAGGGCAGCATATTGCTCCTTGAACTTCTTGTCATTAGAAATGATCGTCTAACAATGGGTGAGGATGAACAGATTATTGTCATGTTGGGCCTTGAATGCTTCCAAAGCTTGGTATGCCTACAAACAAAATGAAGGCGTCACTGTACATTCATATGCAATGGACATGCAAGTATCAATCAACGGAAACAGAAATGAAGATGAAGGTAATTGTATACCATGTATTTGAATTGGGTTCATTTTCAAAAAAAATATTGTGCGCAATTTTTTCATTTGTTTGTTTCCTTTCTTCTTTTTTCTTCTTAAAGAGTAATAACCGTGCCATAATTCATTCTTTCTTAGAAAACTTCTTCTTTGAAAATAATCCACTACTATAAGCTTATTCTTGCATATCATAAAAAGGTGCAATTTTTTTGTCATTTGTGGGCAAATGTTTTCATTATTGTTTTTCATTTTAATTATTTTTAAAGGGTAATACCAATACCACTAATTTGTTTTCCCTTAGAAAACTTCATTATTTTAATCTTTAGTTTCTATTTCCTTTTTCTTTTTTGGAAGGCCATCGTGGCTAGCTTTATTGACTTAAGATAGCCATTGTATTGTCCACAAGATGAGAAACCAGATAGCCCGGAGGCTCATTCGTCCAACTAAGAGAAGTCTTATTACAATAAAATAAATTAGTTTTTATTTCATTTTCTTTCTTCGGTAAGGGTAATACCAATGCCACTTATTCATTCTTCCTTAGAAAACTTTATTATTTCATTTTTTAAGTTTTTCTTTCTTTTTCTTTCTTCTTTATGGTTAATACCGATGCCACCTGTTCATTATTCCTTAGAAAACTTCATTATTTTGATTTAGTTATATTTTTTACGAGTAATACTAATGTCGCTAATTCAATTATTTTTAGTAAACTTCTATTTTTGAGAAATTTGACTATTATATGCTTATTCTTGCATAGTATATAAAAATGCAACTCTTTTTGTAAAGTGCGTGTGTGCAAATTTTGCAATTATTTATTTATTTATTTTTATTTACTTGCTTCTTAAAGGGTAATACCAATGCCACTAATTCATTTCTTGTTGAAAAACTTATTTTTGGTGAAAATTCCACTATTATATATTTATTCTTGCATTTCTTGTTGCAAATTTTGTCATTATTTGTTTAATTTATTTTCCATTTTCTTTCTTTGAATGGTAATACCAATGCCAATAAATTATTATGTATAAAACTTCATTTTTTCGGTTTTCTTTATTTAAATTTTACTATAAGTATATGGGTATAGTTTCATTTCATTTTATTTTCTTTATTTTAATTCTAGTATATAAGTATAGGGATAGAAGGCTAGATATAGTATAAGTTTTTATGTTCTATTATGTTACACATAGTTGAATAATATTATTTTCCTTTTTGAATTTTTGGTTTTTAATTCAGTTTTCATATAGGGGAAGAAAAGGGTGGGTGAAGAAGCCAGCTAGGCCTTTGGATCTACATCGAATGGTGGAGAGCGATTTGATTGAAAATTTAGACACCTAACACATAGCTGCGTGTTTATTTTGCTCCATCGGCAGAACCAAAAAGTTAATGATGAGCACGTCATATGTGCGGCGCATGTGTGTGTATGCATGTGGGTGTGGGTACATGTTTATGTGCGTGTGGCGCCTGCATGTAGGTGTTCTTGCGTCACGCCTAGCATAGTTTTAGCTGGCAAAGCAATGGTTTGCATGTATACTCCCCTGGCGAGTGAAGTCTAATTTAAACTCTAAGGTTGTAGAGCTTGTGAAAAACGAACCCTCACCTCCGAATCCCTAAAGTCCGTACCCTGTACTCTCTAATCCCGATCGTTTTTAACCTTGCGATCACACCCAAACAGGGATTTCGTATTTGGCATCAGGAATGGCCGGGATTGATGGGTTAGGCAGCACATGTGTTGAAGTGCGGAACGTGCGCACCAACCCAGCTAACGAGCTTTCGTCTCAAGTGAACAGAGATAACTCTTCTATAGGAAACACACACAAGAAAAGGCAACGTCCACGGGGTTTGCTTCAGTCTGATCTGCTACGGCACGAAGGCATCGTAGGAAGAATACAAAGCACCGAGTAGCTGCACCAGGGGTAGCGAGGAAGGAAGAAGGTGCCTGGTGCAGCTTCGATGGCTGCAGCGCTGCGGCCACCGCGCGCGCTCACAGATGTGCTATGGCGAATGGTTGTGCTGCAGTATGGAGAGAGTTGGAGACCCACCCAGCGAGGTGCGTAGCGTACATGATGCAGAAGAGGAAGTAGGTGGAGGGCAGCGCGGAAGCCCCGGCGGAGAGGTATGCTCGCTCCCGGGTGGCCAAGCCGACGTTGTACGTGGCTGAGCTGACGTCCATGGAGACCTTCAGGTCCCCAACGGCGGTGAGGGATGGCATGATGTGATGGCCGGTAGGCACGCGACAGCCCCGGCGATGCATGAGCATGAGCCGGCGAGACGGCTGTCAGCTCGCCAGTGTATGAAGCCGTGTACAAACAGTCGGAAGTCGGCGAGCAAAACGATGTTGCCAGCAATGCACACGTAGGTACGCAATCCTCAAGTACGTGTGCAAGTACGCGTACACATGTATCTTATTTTGCGCTGCTCGTACATGCATACCTTTGTGTTGAAGTAGCTAGCGTAGGTACGCTGCGTCTGATCGACCGGCGCCTCTGTGCCAAAAAAAAAAAGAACGACCAACCGGCGCGGCATGTACTCACGCTGCCACGCACAAGACATGCATGCATGCACACATTTACACAAAAAGTCAGCAAACCCGGTCTTTCCCTGCCATGTCATCAAACCCACTCTTAAAAAGGCATCAGGTTAAAAATGACCGGGATTAGAGAGTACAGGTACATACTTCAGGGATTCGAAGGTGAGGGTTCGTTTACGACAAGCTCTACAATCTCAAAGTTTAAATCAGACTTCACTCCTCCCCTGGCACTACAAGGTGGTTCGGGAAAACAAATGACTGGCCTTAAAATAAAATTCAGTCGAATAGGCAGTCCCCAACTCCCATCTAGGGTTTCCTTGCCTCTCGCCGGCGCCGCCGGTCCTCCTTATCTTCTATGGTCCTCGGATCATGGAGGCACGGTGGATCCCGGCCCTTGCCGGCGGGAGGGCTCCGTTTTTAGATGCTTTTCTGAGTTTTGTTAGGGTTTGTGCCATGCTCAAGAAGATGAGGCGGTGGCGGCTTCTTGAAGATGGAATAAGGTTCTCCCCGCCTAGCCCCCGTCCCGGTGATGTTTCAAGCATCGTCGGAAGGCGTGTGGAGGTTTGTCTCCGGCGGATCTCATGGGATCCGGTCGGCGTTTGTCTTCGGTGGATCCGACTGGATCCGGTCTTCGCTCGTCTACGTCTGTGTGTCTGCAGGTTGGATCCTTCCGGTCTATGCTTCTCTTCATCGGCGGCGGTTGCTGTTCTGGTGCGCTGGTCCCATGGGGCCTTAGCACGACGACTTCCCGACTGTCTACTACAACAATGTTTGCCCGGCTCCGACGAGGGAGGGGCGATGACGGCGGCGCGCCTTCGGCTCGCTCCAGAGATTGTAGTCGTCGCTAGGTGGTCTACAGACCTGGATGTAATTTTTACTTCTAGTGTTTTTTGTACTACATTGACAGTTGATGAATAGATCGGAAGTTTTCGCGCAAAAAAAAAAAAGAATACGCAGTCCCCAATAATATCATCATCAGAAACGTTATTTGGCTGACGTCAGATATTAACCAACTTCCAGCGAACGACTCGGTGGCCTTCGGATGACAAACACGAATTATAAAGTGTGGAGTGTCGCCACCCCAGCTGAAAGCTATCCTCTACTGGGCGGTCTTTTTTGGGCAGACGACCTCTTTCCCGCACATCTTTAAAGCATCTACAGTCGGACTCAGCAAATTCGGCCCCTTAAATACCCGCGGACGCGTTCGCAGGCACTTGTCAGGCACCCTTCAAATAATATAATCCAGATCCGAACACCTATATTGTCATATCACAAATCCATACAAACTCATATCATAAATCCATACAAACTCATGCAAATCCATACAGATTTGGGCGCGCGAGGACAACCGCCGCCGCCCACGGCCCATCACGCCTCCTCCAGAAGGCCGCGTGCCGCCGCCAGCTCCAGAGGAAGCATCGTCGTGCCCTGTGCTAGTGCCGCGCCTAGCCACCCCGAGCGGGGGAAGATGGGAGGCCCGCCACCGCGCCAAGGCAACGGCGAGGAGGGGGGGGGGAGGGAGGTGGAGTAGGCGGGCAGCTAGGTATTCCCCTCCGGTCGCCCGCGGGTGCAACGGGGAGGAGGAGAGGAGATGGGGTCGTCTCGACCCTAGAGCCGGAACCGATAGCGGAAGGAAACCAGGAGTGTCACGATTTGGCGAATCTTTGAGGACATCTGAACAAACCCTAGTTCGCACACGAACTCTTTGCTTTTCCATATTATATCAGCTGGTATTAGTCGGGTGATGAACGATCTTTGTGCAAGGAAAACACAGAACGTTGCTGATCCGGCCGTACGTAGACGTATCTCTTAACCGAAAGGAAGAAACAGTATCAGGATGCCGCGCAACTTACCAACCGTGCACCAATTCCTGCCCAAACGGTGACATAAAGGACTCATGCCTCTCGTACTATCGATGCACTATATAATTGACCTGGCCTCTCTCTCTCTCTCTCTCTCTCTCTCTCTCTCGATGGTCAGAAGAGAACCGGCCCTGGAACAGCTCGACAGGATGGCTGCTGAACCCTCGGCCCCGTCGGGCTTCGGCACCAGGCCATGGCTGGTCCAGGGAACGCGCGGGGAGCGGCAGACGTTCGTCGACTCGGCGGACGGGAGCTCTCACGCGACGATCGTTCCCGAGATGCAAGGCAAGACGTGCCTAGGCTGCATCCACAACGGCGACTGGCTGCTGATGCTGGACGAGTCCACCGCCGAATGCTTCCTCCTCCGCCTCATCACCTCGTCCGACAACGACGACCCAGCCAAGAACAAGAAGATCCCGCTGCCGCCGCTGCACGAGCCGATGGAATCCATAAAGACGTGCGCGACGCTCGGGACATCGCCGGCACACCCGGACTGCGTCGTGGTGGTCGCCGTTGCACGTGATGTAGAAGACGACGTGGATAGGTTCCTGCTCCACTGCCGCCCCGGAGTCTCACAGTCACAGGTGTGGCTGAGGCTCGAGTCCCCCGTCAGCCTCACAACCTTTATGATCGGCCATGGAGGGAAGATCTACTCGTTCGGTGAATCCGACACGCTCGTTGTGATAAGCGACCAAGGCGACGGCACGGTCCAAGCGCGGCTGATGGGATCTCTCTGTGGCGGCAAAGAGGAACACGACAGGACGGTCACGTACTACGTCTTGGAGTCGTGCGGGGATCTCTTCGAAGTTGCCACGCAACATTTTGGGGATTTTAGCTACGACGGCACGCTCACCAGCGTCACAGTGTCCCGCCTGGATCTCGAGTCCATGACATCGAGCAGGGTGGATAGCATCGGCGGCGACCGTGCCTTCCTCGTCTCCGGGCATTACGGCTTCTCCGTGCCCGTGCGTCCAGGGGAAGTGGGTTTGGTGCAGCAGGGTAACTGTGTGTACATTGTCTGGTCGAGCTGCGACTGCGAAAGGCTATACAAGTTCTGCTTGGATGACAACACCATCAGCTTCTGACAGATCCTTCCGCAACCTACCAAGCCTTGGTGCAGAGCATTCTGGGCCGTTCCGCCATTGGCAACGGTGGTGGAAGAAAGGGAACTGCTGTTGACTAATGGCCTTGTGCTGAAAAAGTCCACCTTGAAGTTGGAGGAGGAGGAGGAGCAGCAGACAACCTCTTTGATTACGCCGCCATGGCATGATCTGCCACTAGAATTGCTGGAGTTGGTTGTCTCGAGGCTTTCTTTGGTGGACCGTCTCCGATTCCCGGCAGTCTGCAAGTCCTGGAGCATGGTGTCCAACCCTGTTGAGGAAGCCAATGTGTGGCCTTGGCTCCTGCACTACTCTGGCCGTGATGGTAATTGCAAGCTGTTTGACCCTCTGCGTGGACAGCGGTACAAAATGACGGTTGAAATATTCGACGATGTCGAAAACGAACACGACGAGCATATTTTCCGGTTCTCCAAAGACGGATGGGTGGCCATGTCGACCAATGCAGACATATGCGACATGTACATCATAAACCCCTTCACTGAGGACGTCGTGGAGATGCCCATGCTCGAGAGGAAATACTATTACGTGGGCCTGTCGTGGTCCTTGGCGGACCCGGCATCACCGGACTGTGTCTTCTTCGCCGTTGTCAGCCGGGATGACGGCAAAGCAGTCAATGTCCTTAGGTGGCAGAAAGGTGAGGCAAAGTGGTTCGAAAGGCATCTCGAGTACTACGAAGGGGAGCCCTTCCCGGTGGCATACAACAACCCCGTCTTGTTCCATGGCAAGTTCTATTGCCTTGGAAGAAAGGGCAACCTCGCCACGTTTGACCCGATGAGCGACACATGGACAATCTTGAAGAAGCCTAAGCCGATCCACGTGGAGATGGACCTTGACGGCGACCACCATGTGGGGAGAGAGTTTTGCTACCTGGTTGAACTGGGACGGGAACTAGTCTCTGTATTCATCCGTAACGCTGACGAGCCACCGCGGGTGTTCAAGCTCAAGGAGGAGATGGCATGGATGGAGGTGCAAGAGATCGGTGGTGCAGCCTTGTTTCTTGATTTCAGGGTGTCATACTCGATGGTGTCGCCGGAAGCAGGGCATGGGAATAGGATATACTTTCCAAGTTTTTCCGAGGATGGCAAACAAGCGGTGTTCTATGATATGGAGAACAAGCACTAGTAGAAAAAGAGGCTTCCGTCCAGCCCCATTAGTCGCGAAACTGTAGGAACCGCGACTAATGAAGTCTTTAGTCGCGGTTCGGCAGATGAACCGCGACCAAATGCCTGGGCCCAGGGCGCTCGCGGGCTTTAGTCGCGGTTGGCA
>NC_041390.1:603606017-603612860 GCF_002162155.2 Triticum dicoccoides | reverse complement strand
CCCCCCCCGGGATCGCCTTTTCAGTTTTAAAAAAAATAAAAGAAAATAATGGAAATGTCAAAAAAATAAAAGAAAATAAGTTTCTCATGTGATATGTGGTCTAGTTGTTGGGAAAATTTGCAAATGTGAATTTTGACTTTATTTGCAAAATCTCTCTGAAATTTGTAAAAATGGGCATAACTTTTGCATACTAACTCGGATGAAAAAGTTTTTTATATGAAAAATCATCTACTCGAAAAGTTACATCCAAATTTAACGGGGGAACCCCATTAAACATTTTCAAAATCCTCAAAAACCTAATAGAAAAAAAGTTACGGGGCTTGTAAGATCTAGAGTGGAAAAAATTGAAAAATATTCAAACAGTGGGCAAACTATGGTCAAACAATGGTCAAACTAATTATTCTAGAATATTAGTGTTACTAAATAATTATTTTAATTATTTCAATTTTGGTCAAATCTGGTCAAACTGTGGTCAACTGTGGTCAAACTGTGGTCAAACAATGGTCAAACTAATTATTCAAGAAATATTAGTGTTACTAAATAATTATTGTTTTTTAAAACAATAGTTTCAAACTCAAACAGTGAAATGTGTCACTTCATGCTCAAGCAAAATTCCTGAAGGTTAATAGGATTGACATCTTATTATTGTCAGGAAAACAACAAGTGCAGACTTGGAGCGTGGGAGAATAGAACCCGGAAGTTAAGCGTGCTTGGGCTGGAGTAGTGAGAGGGATGGGTGACCGGTTGGGAAGTTAGATGATTTGGAATGATGAGGGGTGATAAAAGAATAAATTGAGAAGTGATGAGGGGTGGTGATTAGAGACTAGAGGTTAAAATAATTCAGAAATTTGAAAAAAAAATTCAATTTTTTTTTTCAAAAACCTGTGGCGGCCTTTAGTCGCGGTTAGCCACAAGAACCGCGACTAAAGGGCCTTTAGTCGCGGTTCTTAAGCAACCGCGACTAAAGGGGGGGGGCCTTTAGTCGCGCCCGTCCGGTCGCGGTTGCGCAACCGCGACTAATGGCAGTTGCGAACCGCGACCAAAGGCCCTTTTTCCACCAGTGAAGGCGTACCAACCATCCATCTATGGTCTCAAGCAACCATTGCAGTGTGTGTGGGTGGTGCCTAATATACAGCCCAAATCTAAATAAAGTCATATACTATCTCTTAATTAGGACAGTATTGTCAGGGACGAAGGTAGAAAAGATGAGCACGGAAGTCAGCTTATGCCCACTGTAGCACATGCTAGCATATACCCGTGCGGCGCTGCGCCTTGTTATGGTTAATAGTGTATACTATAGTATATATTTAAAAAAATCTCTTTTTATTTATTAGTCTTTACTCAGGGTGAAATTTACTTTTGTTGGTAATATCTGTCTTAAGTGGTCTAATAGAGGTGTGCACGCAATACTATGTTAAAATCATGTATGCGCTCATCTGATGATCATTTTGCTAATTGGTTGGTTACTACTTATTCATTTAATTTTTTGCATGTCTATTAAGTAACATAAATTTTGAATGATTTTTCTATGAACATAAAGGCATTGTGGATGATAAGGTGCTTTAAAAAGAGAAAGTTTTATTGCATGAAGTAATTGATACATATTACACAAGGGAAGTACTTTTTTATATCGCTAAGTTTGAGTTTGGTGGATCTTGGTGAATCATCTATGTAGTATATAAATTTTTATGTACATATCTTTTTCTTATTTTAGTTAATTTGAGTTGTGGCTGCACTTCGCTGGTGCATTCGTGTGTCAGTTTTTCTATTTTGTGTGAACTTCTATTTGTCGCCGTTCATGTTCAGAACCTGGTACCAGATCTTCATGTCTTTTCACAAATTAGAAAAGGTAAAGGTCCACTAAAAAAGGTAAAGGTGTATATTTTCCTTTTGAAATCTCCTTAAAAACCTTTAAAAAACAGTTTTTCCATGAACTGGATGCCCAAGTGCTGGTACACGATGTGTGGCCGTAGCGTTTCTTCTGTGGTTTGTTTTGTCAAACTACGTTCCATGTCACGGCATGAGATCTATTTGCTTTTGTTTTGTCGCTGGTGGGTGCAGGCTTTGATTGGGCGTGAATTTCAGAGTGATGTGAGATGTGACTACGTACATGTGCATGGGATTGAGAGGCGAGGTGGCTACGTGAATGAGTGAGTTTTGCATGGGGTGGCCACATGGTTGTAACATCATGGGATTGGGAGGCGAGGTGGCTACGTGAATGAGTGAGTTTTACATGGGGGTGGCCACATGGTTATAACGTCATGGGATTGGGAGGCGAGGTGGCTACATGAATGAGTGAGTTTTGCATGGGGTGGCCACATGGTTATAACATTAACAGATTTTTTTTCCTTTCCATGCATACTGGTCAAAAGATCATGTGGTTTAAGCGTACACGCATTTTTGGTTCATTTATTTTCGTCTGAATACGTAGCTACGGCTGCTTAGCATGCCGGTTTTCCTTCTTTATTTCTTTTTACGCTTGAATGCGTAGGTGCTAGGATCCCGGGCTCTGCCCAAATACTTCCCCTAAATTACACTAAGAGACTGAGTATTAATCGCCAGTCTTTGTGGGCAAATGCCTATGGAGCACACCCCTTTGCATTTTGCCCCGGCTCCATGGACGGGCTAGCTCCGCCACTTATAGCAGTCCCAAGCATTCTCCATCACAAAAAGTCTTACTCTACTAAGTACACCATCATTCTCTCACAGCTATTTTTTCAGTTGCGTACTTAATTACAGATGGAGTAGTACATAAATGTTGGTCAGTAGATTTCATCATAGAGATGTAGTAGTACGTAGAGATGGAGTAGTACGTAACATGGCAGGATGAAACACTGATCGGGTAAATTCCACAGAGCAGAGGAGAGGAGAGCGGCGCCTAGTTGTCTCAACTAGCTTAACCCGCGCGGCGGCACGCCGCACCTTGCTGAGACATTGTATGGAAATCCTGTATGCGATGACGAAAAAGTTTAGGTTCTATCTTGTTGACTAATTGGTTGATTATTACTTGTTTGTTTCACTGTTCACATTATTGTATATGTATGAATATCAAGTTGTTAGGTGTTTCAGAAGGGAAAGCTTTACTGCAAGAAGCAGTCAATACATTTTACCAAAAGGAGATATATTTTGATATTGCATGCTAAACTTGAATCCCTCATGCCCTTCGGTAATTCATATCATCCTTCTACGACCACCTTCTGGATTGGTGCTGATGATGAAATGATGAGCCCGTGCAAATTTTTGTACATGATTTTCTAGCAGCTTGGTACCGGTTTCAATGTACACTTTTGCTTGAATTCTGAATGCCCATGGGATTGGTTCCCAGACATAAATAGAATAAAAATTACTTCAATGAATGCCAAAGAAAATTTAAGATATATGTAGTAATATTAAATATCAAATATAGTGCACTTCAAAAATTCCTCGTCACAAATTTAAATACTAAGTATATAGTAATTGTATGCTAATGTTAAACTAAAGTAGATACAATAGAACTCCGAACAGTTTGTTAGAAAAAAAAACTAAATTCACAATACATATTAATTGATTCAAGCAAGCTTTCAGTTGGAGGTCAGTAAGATATTTTCTGTGAACATGCTATTTGAATTGCAGAATCCCACTATGTCTGCTTCTTATTTGCCTTGTTTTCCGGCTTGATTAAGAGGCAACTGCTGGTTGTGTATTGTTCTCTTCATTTGCCGTTTGCTTGCAATGGAGAGTAGCTCCTATTTGTTGTTTTCTTCCAAGATATCATCAGGCCCAAGTGCAACTATTATTGTCATGGTTGCTTCAGTTGATTCATTGTGCTTCCTGCTCATGCTATGCCACTCAATTTGGTGTGGAAGGGTCCTTGTGCTGTATTGAAGCGTATGTTATTAGTTTATGAATTGGCTGATACTATGTTATCGTAGGCATGGAACTCTGGGTCAATTTGTTATCTTTCTCGTGTGTATCTACCTTACTTAGCGAAAGGATCTACAGTGCCACACATCCGAACATGCATGACAGATTGAACCCTCAAAATACCCATTATCCTAACCATGACTATCAAGAGGCACCAAAAAAAAATCAGCACGGAAACCAAATTCTATTTTTTGATTATGAAGGTTAGTCCATATAGTATCTCTATTGCATAACGTTGGAGAAGTAGCTGCTCATATAGAGCCGTTTATCATCTGATTTACTTTTGCTAAATGATGAGATCTACACACAGTTGAAAAGAATTCCAAGAATCAGCAACCAGACTGGCATTTTAAACCAAAACAGACTATTGCATTCCGGCAGACAACACCTTATTTATATCTACTATAAAGAGAGAAAATGGCACAACAGAGAGAAAAGGACAATGTGTGGCAGTCTACTTTTAGCTGGTGTGGGGCTTTGGGCTCAATAAATTCATTGGAAAAGGCTCATGTTGTTTGTCCTACTACTATTACTCACCCATTCTTGCCATACGGAAAGAAAAATAGTACACTAATAGTTTTTCCAACTGAGACTGGAAGAGCTGAAGTATATTACAGCGAAGAGTTGAAGTATACAAGGAAGAGGTCTTGACAGAAACAGAGAAAAGTGCATCACTAAGTAGGTATACACGTCGGTTTTAACCATGATAATTGACAATGATAAATGGACCAAACTGAGACTGGAAGCAGAGAAAACATATGCATTAACTTGCAATGCAATAGCACAAAGGAGAGCATTGCACAAAATAAACCAAAAAAGAGACTGATATTCAGTTTCACAAACTGAACTATATTTGCAAGAACTAATAACAGAGTTGCCATATCATGTATGAAGGGTAACAACTTGACATGAGTTGCTCACTGCATTTCCGTAGTAATATTGGCTTAAGGAATTAGAGCATCGCCAAAGAGTTCGCAAGAGTGCACGTCATTCGTAAATTAATAGGTACTGATCATGATAAGAAGAAAAAGTTTCAACGTTTCTTAACTCTGCAGACAGCAGTATTTGAAAAGAAACACCAAATTGGAATGGTGCAGTCTGCATAATAACCCAGGGAAACTTAACACTGGTACATTACTTTGTGATAACAATAGTTCAAGAGAAATAATACATAAATTACGTTCATCTTCTTTTGTGGTAGAACCAGAGAGAAAAAAACAAGATGTTTAAATGGTATATTACAGTTTAGTTCAAGAATATGTTCCTCTTCCTTTGTGGCAGAATCAGAGAGGAATGAGCAAGATGTTTAAATGTAACATTGCAGTTTTATTTGCAGACATATTATACCTTGTAGAGTAGAAGTTATTCAACAAAGTGGATCCATGTAGCCATTTTGTAAAAGACAAGATCTTACGGCCTCCAGGATGGAGCCATGTTCATTTTGAAAAGAAAGAAAATGGTTTTACCAAGTAAGTATAGGCAGGCTCTTAAGTCAATCATATCAACCTGCTAACTACCACTTAAACAACAATAATCCCTCAAAAAAACTTACACAACAATAAGAAAGCACGGTTCAAAAATCTATGGAAAGTAAATTCAGGAAAATTAATCTGGAATAAAAATTATGGGACTAATCAGACTACAAATCAGTTGATATGAGATATGGCACTTATCAAACGAAATTAAAAACCCGAAGGTATACAAATACTGTGGTGAATGGGAGTTTCAGCAGAGAGTCACCTTCCATACCAAGAAAGCAGCCACCTGCACTTTCAGATTATAGTGTGGATGTTTTGCACTTATTTTATCTCTCACCAACCCACCAATGGACAGACACATTGACTACTGCCCATAGTTGATTGAAAAACCTTAGAAATGTAATGTCCTGATGGAGACCAGAGTTAAGTGCACCTGGGCACAGTACTTAGATTTAGTCAGGCTTTGTTGATACAAATTATGCATTTTTCATAGAAACTCTATTTAGATTTAGTC
Organism: Triticum dicoccoides; assembly: GCF_002162155.2. Taxonomy (NCBI): domain Eukaryota; kingdom Viridiplantae; phylum Streptophyta; class Magnoliopsida; order Poales; family Poaceae; genus Triticum; species Triticum dicoccoides. The sequence goes on along the minus strand of NC_041390.1, from coordinate 603,606,965 downwards.
AGGTTTCACTCAGTACTTGGCCACTGGAAACACCATCAAGAAAAGTTAAAACCTGCCAACGCAAATTAACAGATAATGCAATGAAAATCTAATGGTGTGGCAGCGCAGCTGTACCTATGAAAACATCGGTTTAAACTGTCCTTAACCAAAGAATAAGTACCATATGTCTAAATCATATCACTATATCCATAGAATATAATATGTACCTAGGAACAACTCTTCAAATCTGAAGTGTTCTTTTCCTATCAATCTCACATATCATTTGCAGAGGAGAAATACCATAGGTCCATATGTCATAATTCATACACCAAAAGATCCATCTACAGAGGTAAGCTATAGTTTTGATAACATCAGCTAAATGGAAAACCCAAATCTTGTAAAACAAAAGGTTGTTTTGGACAGTGCAAAGCAAACACATCACTCTACAAACATAACTAAGTTCTTTGTAAAGTACGGTACCTCGCTGCTATGAAAAAAATGTACCAAGGCACTATCTTTCCTCTGGCTCCTCTTCATCAGCCGTCAGACAGGGGGGCGCCACCAGGTTGGGCGGAGTGAGGCCATCTCCACCGCGCAACCCTATCCTGTCCGTCCCTGTCCGTTTGGAGTAAAACGGACAAACCAGACGGCCCAGCGGCAGACCCTATTTTGCTTTTTCGTCCGTTTCGTGTCCGTTTCACCCCATCCCTGGACCAAAGTTGGTCTCGTTTTGGGGCAAAAGCGGACACGAGCCGGACGTTTTCTGCGTCCCTGTTGTCCGCTGTGTCCGCTTTCACCTGGGTCTGGCCCACCTATCATTGAAATCTGAGGGACCCACCCACCCACCCATCCCTTCTCTCTCCTCTATTTCCACTATTCATTGCACACCGCGTCGACGGAGCAGGGCATGGGCACCGCCTCCCCGCCGGCGGGCCAACCAGCGCCAGCCTCCCGACCACGGCAGCCGCG
>NC_041390.1:603599196-603605833 GCF_002162155.2 Triticum dicoccoides | reverse complement strand
GTGGGCGGTGGGGCGCAGCGGGCGCGAGGGCGGGCAGACGCGGGCGAGCCCGGCAGCGGTGGCGGCACCGGCGGAGCGAGAGCGTGGGCTTGGCATGGGCGGGTGAGGCACGCGACCGAGGCGGGCGTTTTGGGGTTGGTGTGCGCGTTGGGCGCCTCCAACTCTATCCAGACATGCATGTTCGTTTTGCCACCCATTGTCACCCCAAACGGATAAAATCCGGATAAAACGAACGTTCGTCTAGGGTCGTGCGGTGAAGTTGGCCTGAGGTCGAAGAATGGGCGGTGCCGGCAGCCAGAGGGTACGGGTCGGACCAGCGGGATGGCAGGGCTGTCGTGGCCTGGGCGGGCCCAAGCTCAAAGAGTCGGCGGATTGGCGTGCTTGAGGACACCGGCGCATGGTCCTACGTTGCCCCGCACCGCGCAGCCGCCACGTCTCGCTCACGAGGCTCCGCCTCGGCGAGTTCAACGCCACAGGAGCCCGTGGGCGCTGCCGATCACCGGCCACCTGCAATCCTGCATCACCTGGTCAGCGCCTTCCTGCACCGCGCTCGCTCAGGCCGGGGAGAACGGCGCAGCCGGCTACTCCGCGACGTCTGTCGCTCCTTCACCACAGATGCACCACGGCAGCCTGGCGCCACTCCCACTCGAACAACGAAACAAAAAATATATAAATAAATGATGAGATTGAAAGAGATGTGTTGGCGACGACAGCGAGAACATACATGGTTCCGTAGTCGTCCGGGTGGGCACGGGCGCACGGCCACCGTAGCTGCTACTGAATACAGAAAACCCTTCATGCCGACGCAATCCGAGGCGCGCACGCAAGATCATCAAGACTCACGACGCGTCCTCACGCGTCCTTGGCGTCCATGACTCTTACATTTATGCAAGAGATGGCGTGAGGGGCTCTGAGTCTTCGAGAACCTACGGCGACGAAGAGGGCCTCGTCTTCGTGTCCTACCGCGACGCATGGTGGCAGCTTCACAACATATGCACCCTCGAAATCGTCCTCCGCCCCTGCCGCGTCCAGTCCTTTCGCCCCGCCCGCAAGGAGGAGCCCGGGTGCCTCCTCCGGTCCGTCACGGCGGCGTCGGCCTCATCTTTGCCGGAAAACCCGACTGACTCGCACACCGGCATACGTCACGGACTACATGGTGCGCGCCATCGTCGGTGCCTGTTCAAGCAGCGGGACACGTAGCCGAGGATTGTTAGAATAAATCTGAGGCATACCGTCGATCATCCGAGGACCAAGCAATCACACGAGGCATGACACCGAGATTTGTTAACGAGGTTCACCGATATGGCTACATCCCCGGGGCTTGACTACGAGCACTCCTCCCCGTGACACTGTCACAATACCGCACCCGGTCGCCCTGGACACCGGCACATGCCACCGGCTTCCCCTGCGTTTCGGTGCTATTATGTTGGCATAGGTTACATCATGTGTCCTACTAGGACACGACTTCATATCCTATCTAAACACAATACAACTACAAGTCCAACTGTAACATAACTTGTACACTATATTCGACACAACTCCAACAAACTCCACCTTGGCGAATATTCTCCACCACCTTGAATTCGTTCATGCGTCAAACTTCCATGTACATTGGACTTGAGCTTATCCCATGAGAACCGTTGCTACTCCAAAGACTCCATGTGACTCCACCTGCAACTTGTAGTCCCTTCTTTTCTTGACCATGGTCAACACTCGAGCAAAATTAAGTTCCTTGTTATTCTAATTTGTGCTCCCAACTTTCAGAGTACCAGTCCAACGTCATCACACACTGATCACTGACCTGCGTGAAAATGAACAACTCACATATTGGGTGTCACACATAAGAGTTACCTAAACTCAACATCACCGCTCCTTTCTTGACCGCCTGTCTGAAACTTGAAGGAATTTCACCATTGCTTGTAGTCATCCCGAGTCAAATTCGCACTTGTCTCACCACATGTATGGCCACCAGAGCCCTGGCCCATCTCCATGCCCTGTGCATACCGCATGCCTCGCCGTTGTCCTGGTCGAGTCTCAAGGGTCGCGAACCCACACCACTCAACCTCCACTGCAGAGTACCACCGATCATCACCGACCGATGACGAGTTTCACTCTTGCATCAGACCACTGGGCTCTAGTCCGGACTGCTGGACACCGGCACATGCCGCCGGCTTCCCCCGCTATATATGAGAGGCCTAGGATACAAGTGTCCTACTAGGACACGACTTCATATCCTATCTAAACACAATACAACTACAAGTCCAACTGTAACCTAACTTGTACACTATATTCGACACAACTCCAACAAACTCCACCTTGGCGAATATTCTCCACCACCTTGAATTCGTTCATGCGTCAAACTTCCATGTACATTGGACTTGAGCTTATCCCATGAGTACCGCTGCTACTCCAAAGACTCTATGTGACTCCAACTGCAACTTGTAGTCCCTTCTTTTCTTGACCATGGTCAACGCTCGAGCAAAATTAAGTTTCTTGTTACTCTAGTTTGTGCTCCCAACTTCAGTCCAACGTCATCACACACTGATCACTGACCTGCGTGAAAATGAACAACTCACATATTGGGTGTCACACATAAAAGTTACCTAAACTCAACATCGCCGCTCCTTTCTTGACCGCCTGTCTGAAACTTGAAGGAATTTCACCATTGCTTGTAGTCATCCCGAGTCAAAGTCGCACTTGTCTCACCACATGTATGACCACCAGAGCCCTGGCCCGTCTCCATGCCCTGTGCATACCGCATGCCTCGCCGCTGTCCTGGTCGAGTCTCAAGGGTCACGAACCCACACCACTCAACCTCCACTGCAGAGTACCACCGATCATCACCGACCAATGATGAGTTTCACTCTTGCATCAGACCACTGGGCTCTAGTCCGAACTGCTGGACACCGGCACATGCCGCCGGTTCCCCCGCTATATATGAGAGGCCTAGGATACAAGTGTCCTACTAGGACACGACTTCATATCCTATCTAAACACAATACAACTACAAGTCCAACTGTAACCTAACTTGTACACTATATTCGACACAACTCCAACAAACTCCATCCTTGGCGAATATTCTTCACCACCTTGAATTTGTTCATGCGTCAAACTTCCATGTACATTGGACTTGAGCTTATCCCATGAGAACCGCTGCTACTCCAAAGACTCCATGTGACTCCACCTGCAACTTGTAGTTCCTTCTTTTTTTGACCATGGTCAACACTCGAGCAAAATTAAGTTCCTTGTTATTCTAGTTTGTGCTCCCAACTTCCAGAGTATCAGTCCAACGTCATCACACACTGATCACTGACCTGCGTGAAAATGAACAACTCACATATTGGGTGTCACACATAAGAGTTACCTAAACTCAACATCACCGCTCCTTTCTTGACCGCCTGTCTGAAACTTGAAGGAATTTCACCATTGCTTGTAGTCATCCCGAGTCAAATTTGCACTTGTCTCACCACATGTATGACCACCAGAGCCCTGGCCCGTCTCCATGCCCTGTGCATACCGCATGCCTCGCCGTAGAGCCCGGAGATGAGGAAGGCGCGGTCACCACCGATGCTGTCCATCCTGCTCCACCTCATGGACTCGAGATCGAGGTGGTAGACCGCGACGCTGGTTGGTCTTTCGCCGTGGTGTAGCTTGACCGCATCCTTTGATTTCCCCCTCAACGCGGCAACCGGCACATGAGCGACATCGTGCCCTCCATACTTGTCTCGTATCGATTTGAGGTTCTCGCAGCACCCGCGAAGTGCCGCGCCTCGGCGGCTGGCCATCATGCAACTCCCAGAGATCTGTAATCATGCATATGCATGGATGTAGTGAGAGGTAGTAGTGAATTAAACCAAAGCTCTCGATTAATTGCAGTAAGATATATACTACACTAATTATTTGAAAATAGATACATCACCATGCAATCTTCCAGCACGAGTGTCTCCAGATTCGGGACACTCTTTAGCACGTGCGCCACAACATGGCATCCATCCCCAATCTCACATTGGGTCAGGACCAATGTCCTCAGGTTATGGTACTTGTGGAATAGATCCTAAAAGAGAATTTCATTACCTGCTGCCGCAGTAATGCCTTCATGTAATGATGTGTAAATTGTAGGAGAACTTATATATACCAAATTGTATATATATGTGTATGCGTAAATGGTCGTGTGCAAGAAATTCGATGATATATATATGATTGGTTCTACGAAAAATTCTATTTTTATATATGCATAACATGTACAATATGTAGTAGCGTAAAATATGTTTCAAATAAAAATAATAATAAATGGAAAACAAAAAATTAAAAGGAAAAATAAATCATAAAACCATAAACCCTAAACCTTTTAGTCCCGGTTGGTCCCAGCCCCCGTCACAGGCTCGTGCCACGTGGTAGGCCTTTGGTCCCGGTTCATGTTGAACCGGGACGAAAGGGGGGGAGGGGGACCTTTAGTCCCCACCCTTTAGTGCCGATTCCAGAACTGGGACTATAGCCCGTTTCTACACTAGTGATCAGGGTATCAATTTCAAGGATTTGGACGTCAGGGTCCATTCACGACATGCTCTACAACCTCAGGGTTCAAAATAGACTTCATACAACCTGAGTACTACTCCTACCATGCATTCCAAAGCGAGATTACAGGAAACCTTGCACGGAAACACACATATAACAATGCGGCTATCCTGCATGACACAGCCTGGAAAAATCGACCACCTCCAAGTTCCACCACCGCTGAGACGCTCGCCGGAGATAGAACCGCGCCTTTCAATCACTCTTCTGCGGTGAAGTAGTCCACGTAGCTCTCCAATGACTTACTCCCCGTCGAGTCATAGACGTCGTCGTCCACCTCATCGTCCCATCCGGCGCCCTCCTCATCGTCTCCTCCGGCGCCCTCCTCTTCGTCCCCTTCATGATCGCTCATGTTGAAGAAATCGTCCGCGTCTTCCTTGTCGCTCTCGAACTCCACCTTGTTCTGGTCCAGGTAGAATTTGTGGGCGTAGCTGTTCAGGAGCGGGACCTCTTGGCCACCGTCGTCCTCTTCTTCCTCTTCGCCGCCGCCGTGGCCGATTTGGACATTCAGGCACAGTTTTTTTTCATATAAATATTGTCAAATTTTACAAAGTTTGATTTCACACAAATAATATATACAGAGTAAAAAGGACAAGGAGTAGGGGTCAAATGCCCCCCCCCCTACTTCCTGCTAGTGTACTTGTTTCAGTGTTTGAAAACACAAAAAGCGGACCAAAACCACGAATTTGAGAGTTTTCTTCTATGCTAAATCCCGCCAACTCCGTCCGGCTCATCTCCTCTTGCACTGTCTTCCTCGTTCGTTTTTTTTCCGTCCTTCCGTTGTTTTAGGCCCCATAAATTTTTATGCCATCTAGGACTCGAAACCTGCCCAACCAGAATAATAAGCCCGCAGGCACTAACCAGCTCACCTAACCAAGCTAATGTGTTCTTTAGATGCCTCCCGATTTTAATGTATTTTACAACTCGATTCTTAGTCCTATACAAACACAACATCCATCGTATGCTATGCTTCCTTGGGAAAAACGGTATGATCGTACATCGCGTCCCGTTACATCGTATGCTAGGAAACCTCAAAGCAAAACTAAAAATTCTCTTTCCACGCACACGAGCAAACGACAATTGTATTTCTATACAACTTGGAAAGAATTCTTTCAGAGGAGGACGAGGCGCTATAAATAAAAAATATCCCCCTCGATTTTTTGTGACTCTCCAGCGGAACAAGTCGTCGAACCGGCTGGTGGTCGATGAGTGAGAGCCCGGGAGGACTCGATCTGCAGCCTCGTGGGGGAAGAGGAGGAGCAGGTGCTGCATCTCGGCAAGTTCGTGGGAGACCTGCCGGCGAATAGCATTTAGCACCGAGGTTGATATGTAGGAAACATGCACTGGCCGACGAGCAACGGCGAACGATCCCCTCACAGGTTTGGCACCGGGTGTGGTGATGTGGTCACATATGGTGGGCACTATCTGGTAGAGCCTCATGAGGGCGGCATGATTTTCCCGAAGTGCATCCATGCTGGTGCGGTCATAGCCCTGCTCTTCTTCGAGGCCTCGCGGCTCTGTGCCTCTCTGAGCCCCACTCCGCCAGTCTCCTGCAAAGCGCAAGTGTGAGGCCGTCCCCAATGGACCAAATCCCAAACTCCCTCGTGGCTGTGATGTGATATCTGAGCATTAAATATGCCAGCGTGTGCGTCCTCAAATTCTCCTCGATGAATGACGTTGCATGTCACCTGTTTGAATGAATGTGTGGATGAACCAAAAGCTTGCTACTAATTTGCTATGCAAGGTGGAACAGATCTTTAGTATTGAGTTGTATGGTTGGTTAGTGCACCTAATTTGACTCTCCTATAACTGAGTACAAGATCGTACTTAGAAACCTATTGTTTCCTACATTATGATATTAATTAGCATTACATATTTTCTATGCTAAGCTGATCATCATGAAAGTTATCTATATTTGTGTCTGGCAACCTATCCTTTGGTTTTAGTCTTACTTTCTATTGGAAATTTGCAGTTGTCACGTTGACATCAAGATTGTGGAGATAGTACCAGCTGATTTATTCATACTAAGCTTGCATGTGCCCAAACGCCAATGTAACTGCTTCAT
>NC_041390.1:603539736-603598614 GCF_002162155.2 Triticum dicoccoides | reverse complement strand
TATATTTCAATTACAATTATTTATGAGATGAAATTGCATGCTACCTTTCAAAGCACGTATATAAATTTTTGGCAATCATATTATTAATTAAAACCATGCATTAATACATGATCAATTACAGTAAAAAAAATAACACATGTATATAGAGGATAAACGACAATCTGGATGGGGTGTTGTGTTGAAATAGAGGAGATGAACATGTTCGAGGAGGGGGTTTACTAGGCTAAGGACATGTAGTATTTCTTTTCACACATTGCAACGCATAGACATGTTTGTTATTCTAACCTATCTAATAGTAAAACCAAAAGTTAGATGTTTCAATACTGATATACTAGACACGTCGTTGAGCCGCTATAATATCAAAGGACTACAATTTATGATATTTTTTCTCCCGTTGCAACGCATGGGCATGTTTGCTAGTAATCACTTACATTAAACAAATCATCGCCATCTTCTTGGTCGCTCTCAAAATACAGGTCGTCCGGTTCTGGGAAGTAGGTGTGGGCATAGCTGTTCAGGAGCCCCTTCGGGTTCTCTTCGCCGGCGTGGTTCTCTTCGCCACCTTGGACGTTCGCCATGTGGTCGTTCGCCGGGACCTCATCCACTCCTCGTCCTCTTCATCCGTGCGATGTGGGCGTTCACGGGGACCTCGTCCTCAAAAGAAGAAGTGAAAATTTCTACACAGAAACGAGCACATCAGGTCAGGTTGCTTCAATATGCAGGCCTTGCAAGCTTCTCCGCGCGAAACTGCAAAATCCACTTATATTGCGCAGTTTTCCGGTAAAGCCACCAAGGTTTCACTTATGGTATCCATTGCCGCACTCTTCAATATACACTGTGATATGTTTTACCAGCTGCTTTTAGATGGAGGAAAGAAACACCCAGATATCGAAATGAGAGAAATGGTAGTTTCTATAAGTCTGTATCTTGTTGTGACTGCAAGCAAGCATTTGTTCCTTTGTCAAAGATCCACTTTGTCTTACTTAACACACATGCTCAATTTTATCTAGGATGCTGAGCAGGTTGCCACCGGAGTGGTCTGGACTAAGGCCATGCGTTGCATGGAACCTACAAGCCTATCGTGTGACCGTGTCACACGGAGCACACGATGGACAATGGGTAGTGGACCCACAACATGAAAAAAAAAATGCTTCCATGGAATGAATAAAATGCTTCCAATAGGACACGAAGAAAAACTTATTTCATGGCACACACATGAAGAAATGTCACTAGCAGGCGAATTAATGTTCGCCAACAAACCGACCTAGAGACCGGTGAGATCCCAAAAGGCCTGAAGGCCGGGTTCAGTCTGCAGTGCACTGCTTATTAGGTTGTCCACCTTGTGGGTCGATCAATTTTCAGAACCGGTCTAGGCGCCCCCTTCGGCGTGCCTTGATGGCGCTGTCCCTGGCATGCTTCTTGCCGGCACGGTGCTTCCATGCAGTGGACTCGTGCTCCTCATCGGACTCAGGCGCAGTGGTGATGGAAGCTACATATCGCTGCAGAGCCAGTGGAGAATCAATATATGCCACAGTACATATATATGATGGAGGTTGGAGTTGGAATACAAAACGCATAGGATCTACTGAACTGTGAAAGGTCATGACCTGGCTGAGGTGAATTGCGTGGCTGCTGCACAAGGCGATACGCTTCAGCCAGTGGCGCCACTCAACGGAACTGGTTGGTCTTTCCCCGCGGTGTAGCTTGACTGCATCCTTTGATTTCCCCTCAACGCGGCAACCGGCACATGAGCGACATCGTGCCCTTCATACTTGACTCGTATGGATTTGAGGTTCTCGCAGCACCCGCGGAGTGCTGCGCCTCGGCGGCTGGCCATCATGCAACTCCCTGAGATCTGTAGTAAGATGATAGTAGTGAATTAAACCACAGCCCTCGATTAATTGCAGTAAAATACATACTGTATTAATTAGTTGAAAATAGATACTGCACCATGCAATCTTGCAGCACGAGTCTCTCCAGATTCGGGATGCTCTTTAGCACGTGCGCCACAACCTGGCATCCATCCCCAATCTCACATTCAGTCAGGACCAATGTCCTCAGGTTATGGTACTCGTGGAATAGTTCCTGTTCCTCCTCGACCAATGCCTGGATTTAAACCATACAACATATACAGATCAGTTGATGCACAAAGACATAAAGAGTAGATGCACAAAGATGCACAGATGCTGAGGGAACTAGCAGTTGGGGCTTGATGATTATAGACTTCTTTAAAGCACTTCTAAACCTTGCGCAATTTTTATACTCCCTCCAATCCATATTACTTGTCAATACCATTAGACTGGTTATGTAATATATTTTCATATGGTATATATTTGATAAAAATATTTTTCTCAAAAAACTGAATCAAAGTTTGTGAAACTTGAACGGAAATCCTATTCCTGTAGGCGCAAGTTTCTACAGGAACAGAACCTTCATTTTGCTCACAACAACAACAACAACCTTCACGTTTTTTTGCTAACGGTGTTCGGATTGCTACAGTAGTCATAGGTAAACATTTTATAAAAGCCGTATGTATGAATAACAAAGGATATGACGCATGCATGTAGGCAGGGCACATACCCATGTGGTGAATCTCCGAAGTTCCAAAGCTGTGGCGCTGCGGAGCGATTTCAGGAGAATGAGTGCGCCGGCATGGCATGAGATGGACGCCACGGCGAGGGACCAAATCTCATCCTCCACGGCGACCGGCGTGTCTACGTTCAAGGAAACAAGGGTGGGAGCGGTGAGGCACAGGCGGTGGTGCAGGCTGGACACGCCCTCGATAACCAACCTCTTGAGGGAGCGGGAGCCGATCCGGATGATGTTGCGCCTGTTGCCCGGGAGGAACTGCGTAATGCACTGGCAGTTGACGAGCTGCAGGTCTTCCAGGAGAGGGCACTCGGACCTCAGCTCGTCCGGGAATCCCTGCAGCAGGACCAGTCCAGAGAGGGACAGCCTCCTTAGGCGGCCGGTGACGGCGCCGTCGAAGATGCTGAAGCCAAAGGCCGGAGGATCCTTCCAGCAGCTGTTGTAGCCGGCGCCATGGTGGTCGTAGTCGAAGGCGACGCAGAGCTCGGCCGGGCCGCGCGCGAGGCCGCGGCGGATCCACCGGTCCATGGCCTTGCGGAGATGCAGGTCGTCGCGTATGTGCAGCCGATAGGCGTCGAGGGGCCAGGCGCCGTTGAGGGGCAGCACGGCGTCCGCGAAGTCCTCCAAGACGCGCCGCTGCTTCTTCTCCCTGGCGGCCCTCTTGCTCTGCGCTTCTCTGAAGGCGCCCATGGCCGCGTCGGAAGCGCCATGGCCCGGGGCCACAGGTTGCGGCTCGTCAAAGAAGAAGTCGCGATGGTCGACGTCGACGCACGGCACGGCGCGCCACAGGTGCCTCCACCGGCGCGACAGCAGGCTCGTGTGCACTGCCTGCCGTGAGCGGAGGCACGACAGCACGCTGTGGAGGAGGCAGTCTGGGAGATTGCTCAGCCGGTCGCCGCCTGCAGGGGCGGCGGCGGCTGCCGTCTCCATTGTGAATCGCTCAAACCGATCCGTGTCCAGCATTTTCGGGTGGGACTTCGGTTGCACATATATATACCTTGGGTTATCCTGGGCCTCCGTTGCCACATCGGCTTTTGGGCCAAAAGATTTAGTGAAAGCTTTAACAGTGCTACTCTGTGCACTTAGGCCATGGCCATGGGTGAATACTATCTGGGACATATTTGCCTCAAAAAATAAAATCTGTGACATATTCATGTGAATGCATAAAGGCAATTCCTATTTGGCGCATAGGTCCACGGTCAGTGCAGGTGCCAAAGTGGATCCCTCCAATGAAAGGTATGCTCAAAATTAATGTAAATGTAGGAATAGGCAAGAACAGTTGCAAGGGTGCGGCGGCGGCCGTGTGCCGAGACGCCCAAGGAGTTTACCTTGGCTCGTCCGCACACATCATTGACAGCTGTGTTGACCCCGGAACGCATGTTTGGAGGCTCTTTCCCTCTCAGTCAATCTGAACCTTCGGAGGCTTATTATTGCATGTGACGCAGAAGCGGTAGTTAAACAGATTAATGGAGGAAGTAAAGGTATCTATAGCCAAATTGTACATGAGATTAACATCTGTCGTCGGGACTTTGAAGAGGTCCGGATTATTCATGAAGGCAGGATGTCCAATATGAAGGCTCACAATTTTCTAAAAAGTGTTTTATTGTTAGCTCATGGTCGATATATCTAATTGTTGCAGCCGAATAAAACTACAATTGTACCATATATTATCATGCAACAAAGAGACCATGATTTTCCTCAGAAACAATATTTAGCGCATAGGTCGCCATATTTTTTTCTTTTTGGTTTTATTATTTTCTTTTTTTCCTTCTTATTTTCTTTTTAATTTTATTTTCAGCCTCGTTTTCTAATTTTTTTTCATGTTATTTATTTTCATTTTCATTTTCATTTCTGTTTTTCCTTTTTCTATTTAGTGAATATCTTTAAAATTTATGAGCATTTTCTGAATTCATGAACATTTTTCAAATACACGAACATCTACTGAAAATAGGAAAGGTTTTCAATTTGCAAATAGTTTTTCACAAATTCACGAATATTTTTTGAAATCATGAACATTTTTCCAATTGACGAACATTTTTTGATTGGAAACATTTTTGTACAAACTCGCAAACACTTTTTGAGTCGGTGAACATTTATTGAAATGGGGAATAATATTGAAAGGGAAGCTACGTGGAGAACATTTTTGCAAAAAGAGCAATTTTCTGTTTTTTAAATTCTCTTATATTTTTATTTTTATTTTTTATGTTTCTTTTCTTTTTTTTCTTTTGCTTTTTAAAATTTTACTTTCGTTTTCGTTTTCTCTTTTTTATGTTCTTTTGTCTTTTATTTTCTTCTTCACATTTCGTGGACATCTTTCAAATTGGTGAATACTTTTTGATTTCCTGAATGTTTAGTTAACACACGATTTATTCTAAAAGATGAACATTTTTCAAATTCGCAAATAGTTTTTTAGAAATTCATGAACATTTGTAGAAATCATATATATTTTTCAATTGACGAATATTTTTTGAAATTGGAAGAATATGTTTTTTGGAATTCACAAACATTGTTTGAATCAGTGAAGATTTTTTTTATTGCTGAACATTTTTGTAATTTGATAATTTTGAATTTTTTTCAAATTTCACAAATTGTTTTTGAAATTGTCTTTTTTAAGCCCCCGAACAATTTGTGAATATGTTTGCTTTGGCAGGTGTTGATTCAAGTCAATCATTTAAATATTTGGTAATTAAGAATTCAGAAATAATACCATAAACATGAGATCACCTTCCAAACAGATCACCTCCCTCTCCAATTTATTTCTCCCATCGATCCCCTTCCATACTTAGCTCCACTAGGAAAAAAACACAACCGTCGAAGCCACGCCCTAACTGATCTCGTATCACAATGAGAAAATTCCTTATCTCTACTCCAAATGGAGCATTTGGTAGTCTCCGTTCTATGGGTTTTTTCATCCCACCTCCCACCTTCGGCTGGTTTTTTTGTCCTCCTCCCGCACAAGCTCCGGCACAGAAACATGGCGGGGCTCGAAGCCGTGCTGCCACTCCAAGGAGGAGAATTTGGTCATCTACAAGCATGTCCCCAGCTGCAGCCTCTTCCAAATCCTACATGGTACAACCTCCTCCCCGCCACAGTATGCATCCGGTCTATTCAATGTACGAAGAAGTACACATGCCAAGACTGTGAGAGGGCGCACTTATGTCCTGCTACAGGGATGGATGCACCACTACTTAGTGTCATGGTGTGGCTATCTCATTATTTTTTCCACCTCAAACCTTGATGAAGTGTCAGCATGAGTGCTCCAGATTTTGTAGTAATCTGCTGAGAAATTTGATAGCAGATTGTTATGTCGGCTAACTCACAAAATGTCATATTTACTCAAAGTAGCAGCAATTGACACTAATTTGTTCACATAATCAAACTGTTCACTAGAATTATTCAATAATTTGGTATGCATAGTCTTGTTGACAAGTTAGAGATCAACTAACATAAAATAGTTGTTGACATTTCTTGAAATTGTGTGAACTCAATAGCATTAGGAGCATCCGAGTCATTGCAAAAAAATATTTTACCTTTCAATGAAGAGGTGAAGATGCAACCTACAAAAGGATTCAAACTTCATTTGACCTCACAAGTAATTAATATGCAAACATTTGTTTCCTTCAATGCAATCCTTTAAGTAAATCATGTGTGAATTTGATTATATCAATACACGTCATGTTTACGTATATGAAATTAGAAGATAGGGCCATCTTCTTTGAAATAAGCATAGATTTAGGATTTCTCGTTTCTTGACTAGGGGTGATTAATATGATTGTCCATTTGCTGTGCCATTATTATAAACATTGCTCAATGAGCACATGTGACATTTTGGAAGGATAGGGGTAGCGAAGAGGAACGGATGGACATGTTGGTTGAGGAGGTGGGAGCAAAAGAAATACATTCGTGTTTATAGCTATGTGGTGAAAATCCAGATATATGTTGCACTCGATGCATTTAATAGCGTAGAATAATCTATGCATAAATACTATGCTTGTTGGTCCGTGGCAAGACATGGGTACATTAAAAAATTGACCAATCTATTTGTTTCCCTCTCTATATGTTGCTAACGATACTAAAAGCCCATAATAGTAAAGAATGATCTCATCGAGACCTGACTCATCTTCCATGGTTATTAGAAGGTAGCATAATATTGGTCGAACCTGATAGTTAACTGAAACCATTGCTTAACATCGAGCCCTCTACTTTCTAAAAAGTTTCCATTTTAGTTTACTGAATATGTTTTTCTTGCTTGAACTATATCAGTTGGGCAAGTGCCAAATCCCAGAAGCTTATGATTTTGCTGCTCTTGGGATACGCATCAATATTGCAATCAACTTTGACTGTGCAATTATGTAGACAAGGGACTGCATTCTATATCTAAGGTTCGAAAGTGAAGTTGCTTGCATTGATCCACAATAGATCTTGACTTCGGTGAAAAATGAGGTATATTGAGCTTAATGACGTAACCATGCATTACATACAGATAGAAGGACCGGTTGTACTAGTTCTACTTCTGGTTCATGTGTAATGAATCTTCAGTTTATATAGTTCATTCTCTACACCTGTAGAGTCGAATGCATATGCTGGTGAGCTCTGTAATCCAAACACTCATAAGATAGTAGATGATATTTTGTACTCTTAGCAGGTAAGTTGTTTTTGACATTTTATAAAGCAGCTTGTGACATTTCTAAAAAGTAAGGTCATGTAGGCACATGGAATGCTCCTTTTTGGTCATTTTCTACTCAATCGTAGAGTTTTATCGCAGTATCACAATTTTTCATATCTCAGTAAAGTGCATGTTTTTCAGATTAATAAGTAAAGTGCATGTCAGTACTTCCAAAGGGAAAATTTTCAAAAAAAATTGTTCTTTCCTGACGGTAATCATTTTCATACAAACTACTACGGTTTGCTTGTCCTTTTGGTTTTGCATCGTGGCCATTCGAGAACCCCTATAGAATAATGAGCGTTCTTGAATTCCCACTATTTAGTTATGATTATGAATCTTTAATTATTGATTCCTTTATGTTATAGTAAGCTTGAGATGAAACATTTGGGGGAGATACAGTTTTGATATACAACTTTACTTGATTTTTAATCCATGTGGTAATACCATTAGCATACATGGAATCTTGCGCATACCATACACTGTTGTCTACAAAAATTGATTAGTTTCTAATTTCTAATATTTTGGTTGAGATTATAGAATTACATGATGATGGAGGATGGAGCTGTCCTTCGACGAAATGTCTAAAGAACTAAAAAGTAGTAACACTATGTCTTGTTTAAGTGTATTCGAGAAAAAAAATGTCTTGTTTAAGTGCCAAATCAGCACCGCAAGGCGCTGACTCGTGTATGACATCCACCCATGTTGATTATTGAAATCTTTGATAATTAGTATATGTTTGGTATAATATTTATCCATGTGTTGTAGTTAATCTGTACAACGCAAGTCACCATGAGTCAATGTATGTAGCACAATAAAATGGAAGAAGTTTAACTAAGGGGATTATATCGACGTTAAAAAAAATCCATCAACAAGGGTCTGAAGGTAGTGTCGTTGAAAAGGATGTTTTAAGTATATATATGCAATAAAAAAAGACCCGTAGCAACGCACAGGCATTCTAATAGTAAAATATTATAATTGTGATGAATCAACCGGTGGTTAGATGGTTAGAAGGACAATGGTATCCCATGCCCATCAGAGTGCAAGTCTCAGACTTGACATTGGTGTTCGCATTTTTCTAGATTTATTCCAGACCTTCCGGCGATGTGCATTCAGTGGGTGGAGACGTTCTCGTCGAGTACGAAGGCGTCTGTGGCAACTTCGTCAATCTGAAAATGATGTGCCGGCTCAGTCTCTCAGAAATGCTTATAACGATACAGTGTGTGTGTGCGTTCATAGAAATGAGTGTGTGTGCGTATATATGAGTGTCTGCGTTTGTACCGTGTTCAGAAAAAATGTCGTAATTGTAAATGCAGCATGCATTTTTTTAGCGATATGCATACTCCTGCACACGGAGACCTCCTAATCGGCGTCGGTTAGCATGGTAGTGCTGCCTTTGTGCTTAAATGGGTCGAGGCCCCAAAATAGATTTCGCTCGCGCTCGTTAGGCTAGTTCACTGTTTGTTGGATCATCTTTTCGCAGGTTCGCTTGAACCCTTGGTCGGCTCAACTTTTTTTTTAAAAGAAACTGGCATCAAGCTAGTTTTTTTCATTCCTCGGTTTTTAGTACAAGAGAAGCCAGCATGTTTTTTGGGTTCATGAGTTTGTAAAAAATGTTATTCCAAAAACAATTGTGAACTCAAAAAGTTAACGAACACAAAAAAATTTGAATTTGTAAAAAGTTTGCATATTTGAGAAAAGTTTGTGGAATTGCAAAAAAATCATTGATTCAAACAAAGTTCTTGAATTTGAAAGATCACAGATTGAAAAAAAGTCCATGAAATTTAAAACATTCATGGATTTGAAAATGTTTGTGAACTTGAAAAAAGTTTTTGAATTTGATAATTGTTCATGGATTTAAAAAGGTTTGCGATTTTCTGAGAAGTTCATGAATTTTAAAAAATGTCAATCATTTTTTAAAAATTCAATGAATTAAAAAAATGCGCACACTTTTGGCAAAAATTTGTGCATCAAAAGCTAAGGAATATTTTTTTTGCACATCTGAAATTTTTTCATGTTTTAAAAATAAAAAAGGAAACTGAAAAAGTAGGTAGAAAATAATGAAAAAAAAATGAAAAATCAGGGTGGAAACTTCCCAAAAGTGAGCGCGCAAAGCTTCTGAATGCTTCCAAAAATTGGGAGGAGCTTCCAACGGGGTCGCACTATGGTTCGCTACATGGATCAACCTATTAACAAAGTAATTGATTGAAGTGGTATGCGCCACATATGAATTATACTTTATTTGGCGCGACGAGCGCCAAATAGGATTCATCATGCATGTGCACGTGAGAATAAGTGGGCTACAAAAGAGATCAATCTAAGCCTAATAAATGAATCCTATTTGGCTTATATGCGTCGACATGGATTAATTTATTAAATCCAAGCCAGCGGAAATCACTTAGATATAAGAGGCCCACGTAATTAATGGCAATACATGTCTGAGTAGTGTGGGAATTTTTTAGTATATATATTTTTTTGACCCACATTTTACCTTTAGTATTGCACATTTGACAAAAATTCATGTTTTTAATGGAAAAAGAAAAAAGTAAACAAAGAAACAAAGAAATCCGGGTAAAAACTACATAAAAACAGGATGGAAGCTTACCAAACCGGGCATGGAAGTTTCCCAAAGATTTTTTTGTAAATTTTTTTTTGCGAAAAGATTTTTTTGTAAATTGAGAGTAGCTTCCGACGAGATTGCACTACGCTACGCTAGATGAGCAGGCATGTTAAAGTAATCGATCGAAGGGGTGTGCGCCACGTACGAATTATACTATATATAAGCACCAAATAGGATTCATCATGCATGTGTACGTGAGAATAAGTGGGCCATGGAAGAGATCAAAACATGTTGGGACGGATTGGCCTTGATTGGGCCTTATATGCATCAAGGTGGATTAATTTATTAAACGTAAGCCATCAAAATTCTCTTAAATGTAAGGGGCCCATGTAACCAACGACGAGATGTTTCTGATTAACATAGGATTTTCTAGCACATTTCCTTATTAGTTACCAAAAAATCACATTTCTTTATTTTTGACCCATGTTTTACTTTTTGTATATATAATAATAATAGAATTTCTTGTATATTTCCTTATTTTTGACTCGTATTTTACTTTTGGTATACAATAGATATGATAGATATATAGATAGATAGATAGATAGAATTGATAGATAGAAGATAGAATCGATAGATAGAAGATAGAATAGAAGATAGAAGATAGATAATTAGATAGATAGATAGGTAGACAGAAGATATATTATTTTGTGTGTTGTGGCCTTAAGATAAAAAAATAGGGGCAGATGTTTATGGGGTAGGGATGGATGGCCGACACCTGCATCTGTATCCCCAGACCAGTCCACAGACAAATATCGCGTCCATTTTGAGGGTCAGCATTGAGATGCCCTTACTGGCCAAACTAGTTTTGCAACGTAGATTAGTTTTGTAGCTTCTCGCAACTTCAAAACTGGATTTGTAGCTTGCTGTGTGTGGGATAGGGACGTAATGTTCTGTGTGGTGAAAATATTAGAAGAGTTGGGCGCGCTTTGCTGCGTCCTTGATGTTGTTAGGTTTCTTAAAAAAATCATGCTATTTTATAATATAAGGTGTATTACTTTTTTGAAAATTCAAACATTTTAAGTTTGATCAATTTTGTAGAGAAATATATCAAATCGATATTTTTAAATTATCATGTAACAATTTTTCATACTTTTTGTTAATATTATGGATGTCGGTATTTTTGCTCTGAACTAGGTTAAAGTTAAAGAAATTTGACTTTCTACAAAGCTAACACCCCTTATATTTTGGAATAGATGGAATATTTACTTCGGCGGGCGTGGGAGATGATAGACTGTATTTTATTTTTATTTATAATGTAGTGATTTGGTGGACCTTTCATGACGTGGTTTTATGTTATCCATTAACCAACCGATATTTATGTGGAATTTTTTTGTGTCGATGGTCGTATGTACTACTATATTGGTGCCATAATATCTCATGGTGATGCTTATTTTTTCCAGGTGGTGGGAGATTGCGCGGGATTGATATGCTTTTATAGGCCGATTGCTGATGATTGATTTGAAAAAATTGTTGGCCCCGTTGAAATCATAAACGAAATCCAAAATTAAATACCTCAATGGAACATAAGAGCTTCAGAATTAGGAAATGTAGTGAATTAAAAGAATTGAATGGGAGAGCTAGAAAGTGTTGACCCGGTTGACCCAATCCTAAATTCAATACCTCAATTAATCTTGAGGCCTTAAAAAGTAGAAGGCATGGTGTATAGTTTAAAAGAATTGAATGAGAGATCTTTGAGAAATTGTTGACCCGGTCAAAATCGGGTGACCCAATTCTAATTGGAGAACTCGATTAAATGTTGGCTCTTTAAAACTAGGGAATTTAGTGTTCTTAATATTATAGATGTCGATATTTTTGCTCTGAACTAGGTCAAAGTTAAAGAAATTTGACTTTCTACAAAGCTAACACCCCTTATATTTTGGAATAGATGGAATATTTACTTTGGCGGGTGTGGGAGATGATAGTGTGTATTTTACTTTTATTTATAATGTAGTGATTTGGTGGGCCTTTCGTGATGTGGTTTTATGTTATCCACTAACCAACCGATATTTATGTGGAATTTTTTTGTGTCGATGGTCGTATGTACTACTATATTGGTGCCACAATATCTCATGGTGATGCTTATTTTTTTTCCACGTGGTGGGAGATTGCGCGGGATTGATATGTTTTTATAGGTCGATTGCTCATGATTGATTTGAAAAAATTGTTGGCCCCGTTGAAATCATAAACGAAATCCAAAATTAAATACCTCAATTGAATGGAAGAGCTTCAAAATTAGGAAATATAGTGAATTAAAAGAATTGAATGGAAGAGCTAGAAAGTGTTTACTCAAAATCGGTTGACCCAATCCTAAATTCAATACCTCAATTAATTGCGATGCCTTAAAAATTAGAAATCATGGTGTATAGTTTAAAAGAATTGAATGAGAGATCTTTGAGAAATTGTTGACCCGGTCAAAATCAGGTGACCCAATTTTAATTGGAGATCTCATTTAAACGTTGGCTCTTTAAAACTAGAGAGCTTAGTGTTATAGAGGATATAAAAGAATAGAATTAGAGAGCTTTGAGACATCGTTGACCCGGTCAAAATCGGGTGACTCAATTCTAATGGAAGACCCCAATTGAATGTGGGTTCTTTAAAACTAAAACTAGGCAGCTTAGTGTTATAGAGGATGTACCTCTCCCTTTCTACAGATATGGCCCCACTCTTACATGCTTCTAAAAGTAGTACCTTATTCACTGTAGTATAAACATACGAGTACAGTCGCTGGTACAAAAGTTCGAACCTTGAACACATAAATGATAGACATCCTAGGAAACAGATACACATATGTTTATCATCGAAGACCTGATCGTTTCGCTTGCAGACATTCGAAACGGAAGGCTTTTAACGTCAGATGCACATATAGTCCAGATTAGCTTCACTCAGCTGCAACCTGCCAAACAGGTTGGTTGGCTGGTGGGCCAAAGTCAACTCAGTGTCCGGTTAATGTGGAGACGCCTCCGCCAACCACCATTTTGAACAGCATGCGTTAGCAAAATGAAACAGACTTGACCATCTATCACTCGAGATATAAAGCAGCCGCACTCATTCATTCACGCGACAACAAAAGATATAGAAAATCTCCAGCGTACGTACCAAATACAAGAAAACTGGAGTAACTGTGTTACCTTTTGTGAGCCTTTTTCTTGGTTGCTCACATATATAGTACACAATTGAAGTTATTAATAATGCATGCCGCCCGTAGGCATTTGGCAAATATGAGTATATTTAATTGCGCATCATTATGTATAACTTTTGTTTGTCAGTTACTACTCGCCCTTCCAACACCATCCTCTTGCCCTACAAATACTCGGGTCCGGTCCTCCCTGGTTCTATTCACTCAAAAACATATATAGCGACTAATTAAGTGAAATTTGTGACAAGTGAGTTCTCTATCTTTGAGATTCAGGCATATATAGTGGCAAATCTAGTGTGGCTACGGTTCCTGTTGCACAATGGAGGACGAATTGCTCGCCTTCTTCCCTAATGGCATCCGGGCCTTGCTTGTTGATGATAATACAACGTTTGTAAACTCGGCTCGCACCATGCTTAATCTGTTGCGCTTCAAAGGTAACAATTACTTTCTTTTGTTTTGATTAGATCTAGTAGTCAGTTGTTGAAAGCAGTGTGGGACGCACGCATGAGCTTCATTTACGAGAACCCACATCTATGCGCTTGGTTGGAAAGAACCATTTTATGCTCTTTTTATGCATCTATCTATTTGTGATGAATTCTTTGAGTTCTCCTTGTAAATGTTAGAGCGTGTTTCCTTTTTCCAAGAGAGATGTTCTTTCTTCGACTAATCGATGTTCAAAACGATATTGGGAATACATCGCTTTTCGCGCCAAATTATGCCTTTGATTTTTTCGATGTAATAAGTCGCCTTCGCGCCAATTTATCCTTTTAAATTTTTGACTTTGAAATACAAAACTTGATCGCGATCTACCTTCTACTACATTTTTCATTTTTATTTTGGTCACTACTATGCACAGTATTCAATATTTTTTAGCATTGAACATATTGATTGTAATACAAAACATTGTTTAAATGAGCTTTCACATATGTTTGTACAACTAAAAATTACCATATTAATTAATTCGCCAGAAAAACATATTAATTCAAGAAAAAAATAAGAAGCTTATTTTATGGCTCAAAAGGATAGCGTGAAGATACATGGAACTACGATAAAACTCACACGGTCTTGTATATAAGGTTACCGTCTGTATTTCTCATCATAAGTACGTAGGACTTACAATCACATAGGTAACACAACTCTATTTGCACATATACACGAGTTTCCCTAATTTTTTATATTTTCATACCAAATTGTCACATTCTTTGGTATACAGTGGCTACATGCAAGACACCAACCGCAGCCCTGCGGTTTCTCTCAAAAAATCAAAAGGATATCATCGATGTCGTCCTCATTGATGGTCACAGGGTATCAACATGCGGTTTTGACCTACGTGCTATAGTCGAGCGGGACCTCCACATCCCAGTCATCTATTGTAAGACCATAACTTACTCCAAGCATAGACAGATCTTGTCAGTACCTTTTACATGTCCATCTAGTCATGCAAGTTGAATAACTTTGAATCTGCACAGACATGTCACTGGAAGACCCAATTCCCACCAGCGGGGATGAGACCCTTTCCCGGATGGTGCAAGCAGCAACATACATCATCAACAAGCCGCTCGACTCATCCGAGCTGGGTAGCCTGTGGAGGGCTATTGCCTACCGTAGATTCGCTTGGAACGCGAGGAAAGTTAATGGCCACAACGGTCATGGCAAAGGCAAACCTGTATCTCACTCATTGGTTGGAGACAAAGGTCGTAGCCTCTCGTCATTTCCACCAGGTTCATCTGCTGATGATGGGGACGACGACAATGAGATAGAGTCTCGTGCCCACTTCAAGCTGGTTCGGGTTCACACCGAAACTAAGAAACAGACCCATGATCCCCATGGAGAAGGTTCCTCTAAAACCCACAAACACCACATCGTGTGGTCACCGCTCCTCAAGGAAAGGTTCAAGTGTGCCGTGGAAGACATGGGCATCGGTACGTGTCTAATCCATTGGAGATAGAGTATCATCCTCTCTAATCTCTACACTAACTTTATAACATATGTTTTCAATATGCACACATCTGTTTGATATTTATCAAATGGTGGGGTAAATTTTGACAGAAAAATAATAGTCACTACAACTAAGTTTATGTTAACCAAGATAAACACATGATACATGCTAATGTTTATTTTATATAGAAAACTTGGCCTATTTTTTGCTGCAATAATACATTTATCGAGGAAAAAAGTATTCGTTTATTTTCTAAGACTGATAATTTAAAATGTTGTTTGCTTCGATAAATCAACTAGGACACCCAAGCAAGATACTGGAGCACATGAATGTGAAAGGCCTAAAAAGGCACCACGTGGCTAGCCACTTACAGGTGGGTCATGTTCTTCCAAAGTGATTTAGGAGTAGTCATTTGCACTCTTCCTCTTTTTACATATAAGCATTGTAGAAATTTAAACGTTTTGTCGTTTTGTAGTTTTCTCTCATTTTTGTCTCGATGCATGGTATATAGTAGACTTTTGTTCTAGTGATATATAGTAGACTTTTGCCAATACCTGAAGAAATCCAAGGTGCATACATTTGGGCTAACTGCATTTTTGTAACATTAATGTTTCCTAATTAGAGTACCAGTTCTAGAAACTAAAATATCCAAGGTAAATACTTTCTGCGAGCTGCAATTTTTAATATTATTGCTTCATAACACCATTCTACGCATAAAATTGAAGACACCGTATTAATTCTTTGACCATGACTTATGGTGATCTCCATCCATCGATGCAGAAATACAGTGCGAAGCTCCAAATGAAGAATGACATGTGCAACACCTCGAATAGTTGCCTGCGCTCAGGTGACCGCCCTCCACAGGCGACCCATATCATTCAAACCGCCCATCAGCCGCAGACGTCCTCCGTCGATAGGGCCTCGAACATCTCTGCCGTGCCCTTCGCCGGCGGTACCGATGCCCCTGTTCCGGCATCATTGCCTTCGTCTTCCCAACAACAAGCCGTGAAGGATGTCTTCAACGACATTGCACCGGTGGGCGTGCTAACAAAGGGCCCGCCTTCCTCTAGCTACAACCCGAATACCTTCCCACAGGTGTTCTTTGGGCCATTTTCCTACCAAGGCCCATCTCTGCAAGCATCAAACACGCCACCTGTGAATTATGCGGGCGATCATGTCACTGCAGCTTCACAGTATCGTACTGGCTCTCTTGTCCCCGAGTCTTTTGATGCAGAAATAGAAGCTTTCTTTGGCAGCACTGAACCGACAATGGAAGCGTCCGAAAATGGTGCCGCCGCCGCCGCCGGCACATTTGTGCCGCCTGGTCAGGCTGATGCCGTGGCTTCAGCGGAAGAAGATATTGCAATGGTGGCCGAAATGATGGCTGCACCATCAGACGTCGCTCTTGCCATGGGATCATATGAAGCAACGGCTCTGAATACGGATGAGCAGTTCATGTTTCCTCTAGAAGCACTTCGGGGGCTGGATGTGCCCATGGACATCAACAACAACAGGGTCACCGATGATGGAGCTATCACATGGCTGAATGGCGAGGCCGACGTCCAAGACTATGACTTTTTCTAGACGACCATATCTTCCATGTCTACAATATTGAGGAAGAGGAATGGTTTGGTGCATTGAGCGGCCAGTGCAAGTAAGAGTGAAGTGCACTGTAGGTCCTTAAACTATTTCAGGGGTGTCACATAGGTCCTCGAACTATGAAAATCGTCATTCAGGTCCTCAAAGTACAGTAAGTGTGTCATCCAGGTCCAAAATCTCACTAACCGCCTCTAGATGGTCAGCTGGCATGGTGAACAGTGCGAAAAATAAAACAAAAAATCTGACAATCTTTGGCATCGAAGATACCACTGGTGCGTGAATAGTAAAAATGTTCATTAATTCAAAAAAATGTTCGCGATTATGCAAAAATATTGGCGACTTTAAAAAAGTTCACAAACTATAAATTTGAAAATATGTTCGCGAACCACAAATATTGTTCGTGGGTATGGAAAAAAATGTTCGCGAAACACAAATATTGTTCATGGGTATGTAAAAAACTGTTCGCGGACCACAAAAAATTGTGACTTTAAAAAATGTTAGTGAACTTTTTATTAAAGTCACGAATATTTTTTTCCAAATTCATCATTCGCGAACATTTTATTAAAGTCACGGATATTTTTTCCAAATTCATCATTCGCGGACATTTTTTTTAAGTCGTGAATATTTTTTCCAAATTCATCGTTCGCGAACTTTTTTTAAACTCGCGAATATTTTTTCCAAATTCATCGTTCGCGAACATTTTTTTAAAGTCGTGAATATTTTTCCAAATTCATCGTTCCCGAACTTTTTTTAAAGTCGTGAATATTTTTTTAAAGTCGCGAATATTTTTTCCAAATTCATCATTCGCGAACATTTTATTAAGTCACAAATATTTTTTCCAAATTCATCGTTCGCGAAGTTTTTTTGAATTAATGAACTGTTCACGCGCCAGGGTATCTTCGATGACAGAGGATCTCAGTTTTTCGATATTTTTTTATATTTATTGTTTATCGTGCGCACAAGAATTCAGGACTGTTTGCCACGCATTGTTATGGTTACTGTTTACGTGCCAGCTGGCTAGTTAGAGCCTGTCAGGGAGATTTTGGACCTGAATGACACACTTACTGCACTTCGAGGACCTGGATGACGATTTTCATAGTTCGAGGTGTTGGGTTTCGTAGTAATTTCAAAAAATTTCCTACGCACACGCAAGATCATGTGATGCATAGCAACGAGAGGGGAGAGTGTTGTCTACATACCCTTGTAGACCGTAAGCGGAAGCGTTAGCACAACGCGGTTGATGTAGTCGTACGTCTTCACGGCCCGACCGATCAAGCACCGAAACTACGGCACCTCCGAGTTCTAGCACACGTTCAGCTCGATGACGTCCCTCGAACTCCGATCCAGCCGAGTGTCGAGGGAGAGTTCCGTCAGCACGACGGCGTGATGACGATCTTGATGTTCTACCGTCGCAGGGCTTCGCCTAAGCACCGCTACGATATTATCGAGGTGGACTATGGTGGAGGGGGGCACCGCACACGGCTAAGAGATCCAAGGGATCAATTGTTGTGTCTTTGGTGCTAGCCCTGCCCCTCTATTTATATGTTGAGCCCCGGGGTCGAAACTTGGAGCAAAAGCCTCCTCAAAGTCGGTTTTTCCCGAAAGGCAAGAGTCCCACTCGGACTCCAGGACCAAACGCCACAATCCTTGGCATCTGGCCCAGACGCCATGGGCCTCGGCGTCTGGCCCAGGGCCAGACGCCAGGGTCTCCGGCGTTTGGCCCCCTGAACTCCGCAAAACTCCTTTTGCACCGATCTAAAGCCTCATGGGCTTGACCCCTTGGCCTAACCATATCATCCAATATATGAATCTTTACGTCTCGACCATTTCGAGACTCCTCGTCATGTCCCCAATCTCATCCGGGACTCCGAACTCCTTCGGTACATCAAAACATGTAAACTCATAATATAACTGTCATCGTAACCTTAAGCGTGCGGACCCTACGGGTTCGAGAACAATGTAGACATGACCGAGACACGTCTCTGGTCAATAACCAATAGCGGGACCTGGATGCCCATATTGGCTCCTACATATTCTACGAAGATCTTTATCGGTCAGACCGCATAACAACATACGTTGTTTCCTTTGTCATCGGTATGTTACTTGCCCGAGATTCGATCGTCGGTATCCAATACCTAGTTCAATCTCGTTACCGGCAAGTCTCTTTACTCGTTCCGTAATACATCATCTCACAACTAACATATTAGTTGTAATGCTTGCAAGGCTTATGTGATGTGTATTACCGAGAGGGCCCAGAGATACCTCTCCGACAATCGGAGTGACAAATCCTAATCTCGAAATACGCCAACCCAACATCGACCATTGGAGACACCTGTAGTACTCCTTTACACCCAGTAACGTTGTGACGTTTGGTAGTACCCAAAGTGTTCCTCCGGTAAACGGGAGTTGCATAATCTCATAGTCATAGGAACATGTATAAGTCATGAAGAAAGCAATAGCAACATACTAAACGATCGGGTGCTAAGCTAATGGAATGGGTCATGTCAATCAGATCATTCTACTAATGATGTGACCTCGTTAATCAAATAACAACTCATTGTTCATGGTTAGGAAACATAACCATCTTTGATTAACGAGCTAGTCAAGTAGAGGCATACTAGTGACACTCTGTTTGTCTATGTATTCACACATGTATTATGTTTCCGGTAAATACAATTCTAGCATGAATAATAAACATTTATCATGATTATAAGGAAATAAATAATAACTTTATTATTGCCTCTAGGGCATATTTCCTTCAGTCTCCCACTTGCACTAGAGTCAATAATCTAGATTACACTGTAATGAATCTAACACCCATGGAGCTTTGGTGCTGAACATGTTTTGCTCGTGGAAGAGGCTTAGTCAACGGGTCTGCAACATTCAGATCCGCATGTATCTTGCAAATCTCTATGTCTCCCACCTGGACTAGATCCCGGATGGAGTTGAAGCGTCTCTTGATGTGTTTGGTCCTTTTGTGAAATCTGGATTCCTTTGCCAAGGCAATTGCACCAGTATTGTCACAAAAGATTTTCATTGAACCCGATGCACTAGGTATGACACCTAGATCGGATATGAACTCCTTCATCCAGACTCCTTCATTTGCTGCTTCCGAAGCAGCTATGTATTCCGCTTCACATGTAGATCCCGCTACGACGCTTTGTTTAGAACTGCACCAACTGACAGCTCCACCGTTTAATGTAAACACGTATCCGGTTTGCGATTTAGAATCGTCCGGATCAGTGTCAAAGCTTGCATCAACGTAACCTTTTACGATGAGCTCTTTGTCACCTCCATATATGAGAAACATATCCTTAGTCCTTTTCAGGTATTTCAGGATGTTCTTGACCGCTGTCCAGTGATCCACTCCTGGATTACTTTGGTACCTCCCTGCTAAACTTATAGCAAGGCATACATCAGGTCTGGTACACAGCATTGCATACATGATAGATCCTATGGCTGATGCATAGGGAACATCTTTCATATTCTCTCTATCTTCTGCAGTGGTCGGGCATTGAGTCTTACTCAATTTCACACCTTGTAACACAGGCAAGAACCCTTTCTTCGCTTGATCCATTTTGAACTTCTTCAAAATTTTGTCAAGATATGTGCTTTGTGAAAGTCCAATTAAGCGTTTTGATCTATCTCTATAGATCTTAATGCCTAATATGTAAGCAGCTTCACCGAGGTCTTTCATTGAAAAACTTTTATTCAAGAATCCCTTTATGCTATCCAGAAATTCTATATCATTTCCAATCAGTAATATGTCATCCACATATAATATCAGAAATGCTACAGAGCTCCCACTCACTTTCTTGTAAATACAGGCTTCTCCGAAAGTCTGTATAAAACCAAATGCTTTGATCACACTATCAAAACGTTTATTCCAACTCCGAGAGGCTTGCACCAGTCCATAAGTGGATCGCTGGAGCTTGCACACTTTGTTAGCTCCCTTTGGATCGACAAAACCTTCCGGTTGCATCATATACAACTCTTCTTCCAGAAATCCATTCAGGAATGCAGTTTTGACATCCATCTGCCAAATTTCATAATCATAAAATGCGGCAATCGCTAACATGATTCGGACGGACTTAAGCATCGCTACGGGTGAGAAGGTCTCATCGTAGTCAATCCCTTGAACTTGCCGAAAACCTTTTGCGACAAGTCGAGCTTTGTAGACAGTAACATTACCATCAGCGTCAGTCTTCTTCTTAAAGATCCATTTATTCTCAATTGCTTGCCGATCATCGGGCAAGTCAACCAAAGTCCATACTTTGTTCTCATACATGGATCCCATCTCAGATTTCATGGCTTCAAGCCACTTTGCGGAATCTGGGCTCACCATCGCTTCTTCATAGTTCGTAGGTTCATCATGATCTAGTAGCATGACTTCCAGAACAGGATTACCGTACCACTCTGGCGCGGATCTTACTCTGGTTGATCTATGAGGTTCAGTAGTATCTTGATCTGAAGTTTCATGATCATTATCATTGGCTTCCTCACTAACTGGTGTAGGTGTCACTGAAACAGTTTTCTGTGATGAACTACTTTCCAGTAAGGGAGCAGGTACAGTTACCTCGTCAAGTTCTACTTTCCTCCCACTCACTTCTTTCGAGAGAAACTCCTTCTCTAGAAATGATCCATTCTTAGCAACGAATGTCTTGCCTTCGGATCTGTGATAGAAGGTGTACCCAACAGTTTCCTTTGGGTATCCTATGAAGACACATTTCTCCGATTTGGGTTCGAGTATCAGGTTGAAGTATTTTCACATAAGCATCGCAACCCCAAACTTTAAGAAACGACAACTTTGGTTTCTTGCCAAACCACAGTTCATAAGGAGTCGTCTCAACGGATTTTGATGGTGCCCTATTTAACGTGAATGCGGCCGTCTCTAAAGCACAACCCCAAAATGATAGCGGTAAATCTGTAAGAGACATCATAGATCGCACCATATCTAGTAAAGTACGATTACGACGTTCGGACACACCATTGCGCTGTGGTGTTCCGGGTGGCGTGAGTTGTGAAACTATTCCACAGTTTTTCAAATGTACACCAAACTCGTAACTCAAATATTCTCCTCCACGATCAGATCGTAGAAACTTTATTTTCTTGTTACGATGATTTTCAACTTCACTCTGAAATTCTTTGAACTTTTCAAATGTTTCAAACTTATGCTTCATTAAGTAGATATATCCATATCTGCTCAAATCATCTGTGAAGGTGAGAAAATAACGATATCCGCCTCGAGCCTCAATATTCATTGGACCACATACATCGGTATGTATGATTTCCAACAAATCTGTTGCTCTCTCCATAGTACCGGAGAATGGTGTTTTAGTCATCTTGCCCATGAGGCACGGTTCGCAAGTACCAAGTGATTCATAATCAAGTGGTTCCAAAAGTACATCAGCATGGAGTTTCTTCATGCGCTTTATACCGATATGACCTAAACGACAGTGCCACAAATAAGTTGCACTTTCATTATCAACTCTGCATCTTTTGGCTTCAACATTATGAATATGTGTATTACTACTATCGAGATTCAATAAGAATAGACCACTCTTCAAGGGTGCATGACCATAAAAGATATTACTCATATAAATAGAACAACCATTATTCTCTGATTTAAATGAATAACCGTCTCGCATTAAACAAGATCCAGATATAATGTTCATGCTCAACGCTGGCACCAAATAACAATTACTTAGGTCTAATATTAATCCCGAAGGTAGATGTAGAGGTAGCGTGCCGACTGCGATCACATCGACTTTGGAACCGTTTCCCACGCGCATCGTCACCTCGTCCTTAGCCAATCTTCGCTTAATCCGTAGCCCCTGTTTCGAGTTGCAAATATTAGCAACAAAACCAGTATCAAATACCCAGGTGCTACTGCGAGCATTGGTAAGGTACACATCAATAACATGTATATCACATATACCTTTGTTCACCTTGCCATCCTTCTTATCCGCCAAATACTTGGGGCAGTTCCGCTTCCAGTGACCAGTCTGCTTGCAGTAGAAGCACTCAGTTTCAGGCTTAGGTCCAGACTTGGGTTTCTTCTCTTGAGTAGCAACTGGCTTGCTGTTCTTCTTGAAGTTCCCTTTCTTCTTTCCTTTGCCCTTTTTCTTGAAACTAGTGGTTTTGTTAACCATCAACACTTGATGCTCCTTTTTGATTTCTACCTCCGCAGCTTTCAGCATTGCGAAGAGCTCGGGAATAGTCTTGTTCATCCCTTGCATATTATAGTTCATCACGAAGCTCTTGTAGCTTGGTGGCAGTGATTGGAGAATTCTGTCAATGACGCAATCATCCGGAAGATTAACTCCCAATTGAATCAAGTGATTATTATACCCAGACATTTTGAGTATATGCTCACTGACAGAACTGTTCTCCTCCATCTTGCAGCTATAGAACTTATTGGAGACTTCATATCTCTCAATTCGGGCATTTGCTTGAAATATTAACTTCAACTCCTGGAACATCTCATATGCTCCATGACGTTCAAAACGTCGTTGAAGTCCCGATTCTAAGCCGTAAAGCATGGCACACTGAACTATCGAGTAGTCATCAGCTTTGCTCTGCCAGACGTTCATAACATCTGATGTTGCTCCAGCAGCAGGCCTGGCACCCAGCGGTGCTTCCAGGACGTAATTCTTCTGTGCAGCAATGAGGATAATCCTCAAGTTACGGACCCAGTCCGTGTAATTGCTACCATCATCTTTCAACTTTGCTTTCTCAAGGAACGCATTAAAATTCAATGGAACAACAGCACGAGCCATCTATCTACAATCAACATAAACAAGCAAGATACTTTCAGGGACTAAGTTCATGATAAATTTTAAGTTCAATTAATCATATTACTAAAGAACTCCCACTTAGATAGACATCCCTCTAATCCTCTAAGTGATCACGTGATCCAAATCAACTAAACCATGTCCGATCATCACGTGAGTGTTGGAAATATGCCCTAGAGGCAATAATAAAAGTATTATTATTATATTTCCTTGTTCATGATAATTGTCTTTTATTCATGCTATAACTGTATTATCCGGAAATCGTAATACACGTGTGAATATATAGACCACAATATGTCCCTAGTGAGCCTCTAGTTGACTAGCTCGTTGTGATCAACAGATAGTCATGGTTTCCTGGCTATGGACATTGGATGTCGTTGATAACGGGATCACATCATTAGGAGAATGATGTGATGGACAAGACCCAATCCTAAGACTAGCACAAAAGATCGAGTAGTTCATTTGCTAGAGCTTTGCCAATGTCAAGTATCTCTTCCTTTGACCATGAGATCGTGTAACTCCTGGATACCGTAGGAGTGCTTTGGGTGTATCAAACGTCACAACGTAACTGGGTGACTATAAAGGTGCACTACAGGTATCTCCGAAAGTATCTATTGTTTTATGCGGATCGAGACTGGGATTTGTCACTCCGTGTAAACGGAGAGGTATCTCTGGGCCCACTCGGTAGGACATCATCATATGCGCAATGTGACCAAGGATTTGATCACGGGATGATGTGTTACGGAACGAGTAAAGTGACTTGCCGATAACGAGATTGAACAAGGTATTGGATACCGACGATCGAATCTCGGGCAAGTAAAATACCGCTAGACAAAGGGAATTGAATACGGGATTGATTAAGTCCTTGACATCGTGTTTCATCCGATGAGATCTTCGTGGAACATGTGGGAGCCATCATGGGTATCCAGATCCCGCTGTTGGTTATTGACCGGAGAACATCTCGGTCATGTCTGCATGTCTCCCGAACCAGTAGGGTCTACACACTTAAGGTTCGATGACGCTAGGGTTATAAAGGAAGCTTGTATGTGGTTACCGAATGTTGTTCGGAGTCCCGGATGAGATCCCGGACGTCACGAGGAGTTCCGGAATGATCCGGAGGTAAAGATTTATATATAGGAAGTCCTGTTTCGGCCATCGGGACAAGTTTCGGGGTCATCGGTATTGTACCGGGACCACCGGAAGGGTCCCGGGGGCCCACCGGGTGGGGCCACCTGCCCCGGGGGGCCACATGGGCTGTAGGGGGTGCGCCTTGGCCTACATGGGCCAAGGGCACCAGCCCCAAGAGGCCCATGCGCAAGGAAACTTGGAGAGGGAAGAGTCCTAAAGGGGGAAGGCACCTCCGAGGTGCCTTGGGGAGGATGGACTCCTCCCCATCCTTAGCCGCACCCCTTCCTTGGAGGAGGGGGCAAGGCTGCGCCCTCCCCCTCTCCCTTGGCCCTATATATAGTGGGGAAAAGGAGGAGCAATCATACCTAAGGCCTTTGGTTGCCTCCCTCTCCCTCCCGTGACACATCTCCTCTCCCGTAGGTGCTCGGCGAAGCCCTGCGGGATTGCCACGCTCCTCCATCACCACCACGCCGTTGTGCTGCTGTTGGATGGAGTCTTCCTCAACCTCTCCCTCTCCCCTTGCTGGATCAAGGCGTGGGAGACGTCACCGGGCTGTACGTGTGTTGAACGCGGAGGTGCCGTCCGTTCGGCACTTGATCATCGGTGATCTGAATCACGACGAGTACGACTCCATCAACCCCGTTCACTTGAACGCTTCCGCTTAGCGATCTACAAGGGTATGTAGATGCAAACTCTCCTCTCCTTTCTACTCGTTGCTGGTCTCTCCATAGATAGATCTTGGTGTTACGTAGGAAAATTTTTGAATTTCTGCTACGTTCCCCAACAGTGAGATGGAGTAGTTTCATCGGTGAACATCATTATGTTGATCATATCTACTATATGATTCACGCTCGACCTTTCGGTCTCCGTGTTCCGAGGCCATATCTGTATATGCTAGGCTCGTCAAGTTTAACCTGAGTATTCTGCGTGCGCAACTGTTTTGCACCCGTTGTATTTGAACGTAGAGCCTATCACACCCGATCATCACGTGGTGTCTCAGCACGAAGAACTTTCGCAACGGTGCATACTCAGGGAGAACACTTCTTGATAATTTAGTGAGAGATCATCTTATAATGCTACCGTCAATCAAAGCAAGATAAGATGCATAAAAAGATAAACATCACATGCAATCAATATAAGTGATATGATATGGCCATCATCATCTTGTGCTTGTGATCTCCATCTCCGAAGCACCGTCATGATCACCATCGTCACCGGCGCGACACCTTGATCTCCATCGTAGCATCGTTGTCGTCTCGCCAATCTTATGCTTCCACGACTATCACTACTGTTTAGTAATAAAGTAAAGCATTACATCGCGATTGCATTGCATACAATAAAGCGACAACCATATGGCTCCTGCCAGTTGCCGATAACTCGGTTACAAAACATGATCATCTCATACAATAAAATTCAGCATCATGCTTTGACCATATCACATCACAACATGCCCTGCAAAAACAAGTTAGACGTCCTCTACTTTGTTGTTGCATGTTTTACGTGGCTGCTACGGGCTTAAGTAAGAACCAATCTCACCTACGCATCAAAACCACAACGATAGTTTGTCAAATAGACTCCGTTTTAACCTTCGCAAGGACCGGGCGTAGCCATACTTGGTTCAACTAAAGTTGGAGAGACAGTCGCCCGCAAGCCATCTCTGTGCAAAGCACGTCGAGGGAACCGGTCTCGCATAAGCGTACGCGTAAGGTTGGTCCGGGTCGTCTCGTCCAACAATACCGCCGAACCAAAGTATGGCATGCTGGTAGGCAGTATGACTTGTATCGTCCACAACTCACTTGTGTTCTACTCGTGCATATAACATCAACATAAATAACCTGGCTCGGATGCCACTGTTGGGTTTCGTAGTAATTTCAAAAAATTTCCTACGCACACGCAAGATCATGTGATGCATAGCAACGAGAGGGGAGAGTGTTGTCTACATACCCTTGTAGACCGTAAGCGGAAGCGTTAGCACAACGCGGTTGATGTAGTCGTACGTCTTCACGGCCCGACCGATCAAGCACCGAAACTACGGCACCTCCGAGTTCTAGCACACGTTCAGCTCGATGACGTCCCTCGAACTCCGATCCAGCCGAGTGTCGAGGGAGAGTTTCGTCAGCACGACGGCGTGGTGACGATCTTGATGTTCTACCGTCGCAGGGCTTCGCCTAAGCACCGCTACGATATTATCGAGGTGGACTATGGTGGAGGGGGGCACCGCACACGGCTAAGAGATCCAAGGGATCAATTGTTGTGTCTTTGGTGCTAGCCCTGCCCCTCTATTTATATGTTGAGCCCCGGGGTCGAAACTTGGAGCAAAAGCCTCCTCAAAGTCGGTTTTTCCCGAAAGGCAAGAGTCCCACTCGGACTCCAGGACCAAACGCCACAATCCTTGGCGTCTGGCCCAGACGCCATGGGCCTCGGCGTCTGGCCCAGGGCCAGACGCCAGGGTCTCCGGCGTTTGGCCCCCTGAACTCCGCAAAACTCCTTTTGCACCGATCTAAAGCCTCATGGGCTTGACCCCTTGGCCTAACCATATCATCCAATATATGAATCTTTACGTCTCGACCATTTCGAGACTCCTCGTCATGTCCCCAATCTCATCCGGGGACTCCGAACTCCTTCGGTACATCAAAACATGTAAACTCATAATATAACTGTCATCGTAACCTTAAGCGTGCGGACCCTACGGGTTCGAGAACAATGTAGACATGACCGAGACACGTCTCCGGTCAATAACCAATAGCGGGACCTGGATGCCCATATTGGCTCCTACATATTCTACGAAGATCTTTATCGGTCAGACCGCATAACAACATACGTTGTTCCCTTTGTCATCGGTATGTTACTTGCCCGAGATTCGATCGTCGGTATCCAATACCTAGTTCAATCTCGTTACCGGCAAGTCTCTTTACTCATTCCGTAATACATCATCTCACAACTAACATATTAGTTGTAATGCTTGCAAGGCTTATGTGATGTGTATTACCGAGAGGGCCCAGAGATACCTCTCCGACAATCGAAGTGACAAATCCTAATCTCGAAATACGCCAACCCAACATCGACCATTGGAGACACCTGTAGTACTCCTTTATAATCACCCAGTTACGTTGTGACGTTTGGTAGTACCCAAAGTGTTCCTCCGGTAAACTGGAGTTGCATCATCTCATAGTCATAGGAACATGTATAAGTCATGAAGAAAGCAATAGCAACATACTAAACGATCGGGTGCTAAGCTAATGGAATGGGTCATGTCAATCAGATCATTCTACTAATGATGTGACCTCGTTAATCAAATAACAACTCATTGTTCATGATTAGGAAACATAACCATCTTTGATTAACGAGCTAGTCAAGTAGAGGCATACTAGTGACACTTTGTTTGTCTATGTATTCACACATGTATTATGTTTCCGGTAAATACAATTCTAGCATGAATAATAAACATTTATCATGATTATAAGGAAATAAATAATAACTTTATTATTGCCTCTAGGGCATATTTCCTTCACGAGGACCTACGTGACATCCCTGGAATAGTTCAAGGACCTACAGTGCACTTCACTCTGCAAGTAATAACCCATATATGGCTAACTACATGTATGCACCCGCTTATAGTAGACATGATAATTTGGAACAACTTTTATGTTCACATATCCTTCTTATATGCTCCCTTTAAACGCTCTTATATTTCTTTACACAGGGAGTACTATGTATCCTTACTAGATGGATGTGTTTATTATTTCAGTCGAAATGTCCCAAACTGTTCTCTTTTTGCCCATACTTTACTTGAAATCTATTCCAGCAATTTCCTTGACTCAAAAAAAGATACAACTATTTCTGTGTCTGAACGGTCACAGTTTATTTCCCACACAATGGTCATAACTTGTCGGCTCCTGCTATGTAGCGGTGGGGGGTGGGGGCAAAAATGCCAATGGGTTTTTGAAATACAATTTTGTACGGCAAAAAAATTATTCAACTTTTTTTCTGAACACACATACACATGTATAATATGTATGTGCAAAATTTCATAACAGTATACCTTCACACGTGGCGAACAAAATTAGACAATCCAAAAATGGGCCAATTGAGATCCTAATTAACGACCCTCCCAACCCACATCCCTCCTAACCCTAGCCGCCGCCTCCAAATTACCTCACTGTCGCCGTATCACTGCTAGACAAAGGCTGGTGATGGATGATGGCGGAGGCGGGGCCGTCCTCCATCGTTGCTCTAGGGCGCGGCGCCGATAGATTCTCGTGCAGGTGCCCCGGTCTACTCTCACGCGTTCGGTCCCCTCCAAGGCGGCGAGTTGATCTGGTGGGGGTGGCTCGGCCTGGCCGCGCGGCTCAGCGTTCCTTCGACCGCGGTAGCGATCATCCTCGCAGCCGATGGTGTCGGCTGGTCGCACGCCATGATGGGGTGGGGTGGCAGCCTCCTATCCTAGCTCATGGAGGTCTTAGCCAACTATAGAGGTGTCACGATGTCGCATTTGTCTTAGTCGGGCCTGGCCCGTCGGTTAATGCCGGCGACGAGGGACGTGAGGCGCGAGTACCAATAAAACTAAGTCGACCTCGGTCATGGCGGATGATGGCAGCGTCTTTGTGTCGTTACCTTGATGATGGCATCGCCTTGCAGTTCTTGTCTCCTCATTTGGGCTACTCGGGGGGAAACCGAAGATCTGGATCTTATGGATTGGGTGATGGCGATGCGCGGCGCCGTTCTCCCTCCTTGGGGCATCATCTTGGAGTAGGCGGTGGAGGGGTCAGAAGGTGGAGCATTGTGGCATATACCACATCGACGGCGGCGTGTGTCGGCGACATGGTGCAGCGGGGTGTCGGCGATGGACGTGGGATGATGGACACGCGCAGGCAGGTGGCGTTGTCTGGCGTCGTGGTGGTGTTGGTGGCAGAAGGGTCTGGCAAGATCAATGCGTGGATCACGCCTGAAG
Organism: Triticum dicoccoides; assembly: GCF_002162155.2. NCBI lineage: Eukaryota > Viridiplantae > Streptophyta > Magnoliopsida > Poales > Poaceae > Triticum > Triticum dicoccoides. Next base: position 603,569,195 of record NC_041390.1, on the reverse strand, counting down.
ATGGGACAATGGATGATGGCGACGATGGATTCTAGAGTGTGCGCATGAGGTGCACGTTGAGGGTCTACTACATCGGTTGGTGCTTCCGGCTAGCCGACAGGCAGTTTGGTGAGGCCACCGGTTTTCATGGTGTGTGTTGGCGAGAGAGGCCAGGACGCATCATAAACCTTGTAGGTAGGGAGGTGGCTTTGGGTCAATTCATATATCTATTTTGCAAGGCTTTGTTGAATAATATAATAAAGATGGTTGTGTCCATCGCTCGATGTAGAGGCCGGGGGATTACCCCCTTTCCCAAAAAGATAGGCCAATTTTTTGTCTACAAATCACATATTTAAAAAAAATCACACAATGTAAGTTTTCGTGGTTTTTAATCAAGTTTTTAAAAAATTTAAATATGTTTACTGAATAGTTTTAAGTATCGAGCTCCGTGTAGCTCGGTCACCACTCGGGTGGGTGGTCCATTCTCCGTCCCCCCCCCCCTCTCTCGGTGATCGAATAGAACTTATATATGTATTCTCCTTCTATTTTACAGTTCATGACCCAAGATATGATGCTCTTTGATTTTGTGCAGCGGTGATATTGCTTTCATTGAGGATATATACTGAGTACAATAAATTAAAGTAACTATGGCATTGACAATGCTGATATTCTTGTCGCCCTAAAAAGCGTTTGATCACCATAAGTAACTCAATCGAGTTTTCCTTTCCGGCTTATAAGACTTATCTTAACTTTTTTGTTTTTCCAATTTAGAGGGCTCATCTCCATCAGTTTCCAATGCACATTAATTCTTTGCATACTAGAATTAAAAAAGAACACACCAATGCATGTAATGTTCCTACTCATCTAGTGGCCAAGCATGCATGCACTACAATTAATCCAAATTAATGCATGAGTTTAATTGGGGCAGTTTTGTAAAGTACGAGATACATTCCTACACTCACAAAATGCCTTGGTTGAGATTTGATATTTGAGCCCTATAAACCGGAAGGGGGTGGCGAGTATCATGTACTAGTTTCATGCATATGACACTAGTGTATGATACTACAACCGTAGTGAATAGTATCATATGTTAGTATCATAGATGACTTTATTTATTGACATGCATGACATAAAGTAGCACAATATTTAATATGATACAGTATAATGATATAATACTCAACCCTCTCTTTCTTCGTTTAATTTTATGTCACCTCATAAAATTTGTCTAGTTGGCATGCATGATACTACTTATGATACTCTCATTACGACCAACCTTAAGGATTGACTCACTTCACGCACACAGTTACCTTTTATTGCTACGTACTCACCTTTAATTGCAACTTCACTGTTACAAACCACAACACCACTACACCGTTTAGCATTTACCGTGAATCCTTGCAGTTTTTGCGCTTATCAATTCCTTCAGCTGCTTGTGGAATCTGTAATTTTACTTTAACAAAAGATTTACAATTGATCCCTACTACATATCCGAATAGCACTGACCCCTGATCATCGACCGAGGCGTGACCACGAGGCAGTGATATGTCTTACCACTCACTACTACATGCGGAACATCACTGACGTGCCAATTAATATCATCACTAGTGCGCAACTGGCCCGTCTATGACTCCGGGTCAGTGTTGACTTCTTTATCAGTGACTAGCCCTCTGACGGTCAGAGATGACAAACCAATGACTACCTATTGCCACTGATGTCCAGGCTGGCCGATCAGTGATGACATGTATTTGCTAAAGCACAAGACTTATACACATCACAATTCACAAGCACATCCACTTTCATCTCTTCAAAGCATTGCATTTCACACATATTTAGAGATAACATAGCCACCAAAAAAGTGAAACGAAAAATTATCCTATACTTCTAACAAAATGGTCGATGACGACATGAATCTTGGCGTTGACGTTGATGAGATTCCTACCTGATCGAATGAGCAAATTTCACTCCAGAGAATCCAATAATCGACCTTCCACTTCACCCACTTCAAATTGACAGTGAAGATAGTTTAAGTCAACAAATCAACGAGGAAGTTGAAGGCGGCTACTTTTTCACTAATTTTCAAAAACTTATTTCACTCCTTTGAAAAAAATAACTAGAACTGAAACATAATTGAAAATTCAAACTAGTTAAAATATATCCAAGGTTGGTCTTGATTTAAAGTCGACCTAAATACAAATATATAAAAAGTTTCCAAAACAAAAATTCAGTTTAAAAGTTATGAGCAATTCAAAATGCTAGATTGAAAATAAAAGGGAAGTTTTTTGTTTGGAGAGAGAGAGGAGGACGACATGTGAAAGCATCCTCCACTAGTTTGCCTAACAAAAATCTGTGCATGTCAGTTGTACTAGCTGTGTATTCCATTTGTATCTTCAAATGTGAAAAGGATTTTATTTTCTTTGCACGAATATTAAAGTCTGAGGTGTAAGATGGTCCTTTGCCGGTACATACCGGCCGGTTCCGGTAAAAGAGATTTTGCGGTGTTAACGACCGACGTACTTCTCCCGTATCTTTCGATCAGGTACGTGTACATATATATGCCACCCGTAAATACTGGACAGGATAGATATCGATCGGGCCTCTCTCGATGGGGACGCCACCTGCCGCTGCCGGCGGCGACCGGCTGAGCAACCTTCCGGACTGCCTCCTGCACAGCGTGCTGTCGCACCTCCGCTCCCGGCAGGTGGTGCACACCAGCCTGCTCTCGCGCCGGTGGAGGCACCTCTGGCGCGACGTGCCGTGCGTCGACATCCACCACCGCGACTTCCTCCTTGACGAACCGGAACCGGAGCCGTCCTACAACGGCCCTTACGACGCGGCCATGTACGACGCGTACAGACGAGCGCGGGACGAGAGAAGGGGCAGGGAGATCACGCAGCGACAAGACTTCGAGGACTTCGCCGACTCCGTCCTGCCCCTCAACGCCGCGTCGCCGCTCGACGCGTACCGGCTGCACCTCGGCGGCGACGTGGACCTCCGCAGGGGCATGGACCGGTGGATCCGCCGCGGCCTTGCGCGCCGCCCCGCCGAGCTCCGCGTCGCCTGCGACTACGATCATGGCGCTGGCGGCCATCACAGATCTCACAAAGATCCCTTCTTTTCCTTCGGCATCTTCAGCCGCACACCCACCGCCACCAGCCGTCTAACGAGGCTGTCCCTCTCCGGATTGATCCTTTTTGAGAGCTTCGAGGAGGAGCTGAGATCCCAGTGCCCTGTCCTGGAAGACCTGCACCTCGTCAACTGCGAGTGCCACCGGCGGTCCTGGGACGACAACGCCAACCGCATCTGCATCGCCTCCCGGTCGCTCAAGAGGTTGGCCATCGAGGGCAGTTCCAGCGAGGCGGCGCGACTGTGCCTCACCGCTCCTGCCCTTGTTTCCTTGAACGTCGGCATGCCGGTCGCCGTGGAAGAAGAGATGCCATCCCTCGCCGTGGCATCCATCTCGTGCCATGCCGGCGTACTCGGTCTCCTGAAATCCCTTCGAACTGCCAGAGCTTTGGAACTGCGGTGGTTCACCACATGGGTACGTTCGTACAGTTCTATCCATCTTTGTGCATGAACTGATGATCTTTGTGCATCAAATCAACTGATCTATATATGTTGTATCCATGGATTTCAAATGCAGGCATTGGTTGGGGAGGAACCCGAACTATTCAGCGAGTTCCATAACCTGAGAACATTGGTCCTGACAGAATGTCAGATTGGGGATGGATGCCAGGTTCTGGCGCATGTGTTGAAGAGCTTCCCGAATCTGGAGAGAATCGTGCTGCAAGATTGCATGGTGCTGTATCTTTCTTTTCCCAAGTGTCAAACTAATGTATAGAGAGTTTACTATAATAATATGTCAACTTTGGCTTATTAATCTACTACCATCATCTCACTACATTCATGATCACAGATCTCGGGGAGTTGTATGAGGGCCAGTCACCGTGGCGCCCCACTCCACGGGTGCTGCCAGAACCTCAAATCGATACAAGTCAAATATGAAGGGCATGATGTCGCTCATCTGCCGGTTGCCGCGTTGAGGGGGATTCCAAAGAATGCGGTCAAGTTGCACCGCGGCGGCCAAAGACCTATCAGTCCCGTCGAGTGGCTCGACTGGATGCAGCGCATCGTCTCCTGCAGCAGCCATGCCATTGGCCTAAGCCAGGTACCTTTCATGGCTACAAGCTACTGCTACCGCTAGATCCTACCCACTTCTAATTCCATCTCAAAACCTTCCTCGTGGTGGGTCGCCATGTAAGTAGCTAGCATATATATTGATTCCCGTTGCTCTCTGTCTCTTACAGCGATATGCGGCTGCTGCCTCTGCCGTCGCCCCTCTGTCAGACTCCGACGAAGAGCACGAGTCCACTACACGGAAGCACCTTGCCAGCAAGAAGCATGCGAGGGACATCGCCTTCAAGGCGCGCCAAAGGGGCCATCTAACCTGATTCTGAAGATCAATCGGTCTGCAAGGTGGACAAGCTAATAAGCCGTCCACTGCACACTGAAACCCTTCCAGACCATTTGCTGCTATCTTGTTTCCTTCAAAAAGGGATCTTCTCCCTTTCTCTACATACACACGTTGGTTGGAGAGGAAAATGTGTGCTTATATTTCTCTGTGCGCAAGGGATGAAAACAAAGCTTTTGTTGGTGTCCGGTGGAAACATTTTATTCATTCTTGTTCTATTTCCAAATGACCGTCATGTGCTCTACTGGAAACGATCCCACGCGAACCTTGCAGGTTCCCTGCTCATCGTTTTATAGTCCATATAAAGAGGAGAACACCATTGTACTACGTACGTTTCACAGAATTATGAACAAAGAAACCTCTACCCATTTTGCAAAGTGTATGTTTTTAGGTTATTCTATATGTGTATGTAGTTGTGTGCGTCCGCAAGGTTGACTACATCCTAGGTTCAAAAAAAAAGGTTGAGTACATCCTCTACACTGAGATGAGCATGGGCAGCCCAGCCCCAAACCCGTAATCCGACAGTCCGGTCAGCTCTAGCTTCGGTTTCGTCAAAAGGGGTGGCCTGAAGCCTGAAATAACCCCAAAAATGCTTAAAATGGACTTTAGTGAAAAACATAAATAATAATGTCTGAATATATTCCAAAAAATATTAATTTAATGGTTTTAAACAGGAAAGTATCGTAGTTCTATTTTTTAGACCGTGTCCGCTCGGGCTTGGATTATTTAGGTTTGGCTTTTTAAAACCAGCCCAAGATAGCCCGGATTGAGGAACGACCATGATTACACTACGCCTCCTCCACAACCCTTATACCGGACTCGCCGGCGAAGATTGTGGTACAATGTTTTCATAATCAGCCTGAAATTAATGGCATAGTGAGAATTCCAAACCGGACTAATTGATGTAGGTAATAAAAATTCAAAATGAAGTTTTGCAACAAAAGAACAAATTACTAAGATGTAGTTTAACTAATGATACTTTGTAAAAGATATACTTTTTGAAATATGTTCACCATCTAGAAAAAAGTCACATGACAAAAATATTGTACACGATAATACTTGAAATACTTCAATGAAGAGCATATGCGACTTTATGTTATTTAAAAACGGTCACAAGGACTGATTAGTACTGTTTAACAAAAAATTGCATGTGAATTACTGTGAAATAGCATGAATGATTTTTTTTAAAGGCCAGTGATAGGCGCCGGTCTGCCGGCCGAAATTTTGGTTGGTCGGCCCACAACCGATCGATTAGGCCACCCCCTGTCGTTGATTTCCCCACGTCACACATTCCCTTCACGTCTAGTCTCGCGTTGACCAGCATCTTGGAACCATGGCGGACTCGCGCTCACCACCACCCGCGCTCGTCCTTGGCTGCCTATGCTTGGCGGCCAACGACGCCACCCACGCTAGTCGCTCCGGCCGCCCGCACTCGCCGCCCATCAGCACTCGCCCTTCAACGGGCCTTCCGTCATCGCTAGCAGCCCCTGCTGCATCCCATGCAACACGAAAAACGTTGCTATCCGCGAGCATCGCCTGACGTCGTAGCGCAGCCAGCGTGGTCATGACAACCTCGGCCGCCAGTTGCAGCATCCGCGCTGCTCGTGGAAGCAACTCTGGTGGCGTTGTGTGGCTGACCAGTGCTCGTGCTGGTTCCAACAAAAATCGAAGCCGGATGTAGCAAATTATGCCGCTAGATGCAGCTCCTCCGCTATGACTCTCGAGTGGTTCCAACAAAAAAATTGCCGGCCGTAGCAATCTGATGCACGGGTTGTAGCATTTTCCCCTCTGGCAGTAGCTCCAATATGCGTCAACGGGTCGTAGCCAGCGCTAGTGCTGGTTCCAACAAAAATTGATGTCGGATATAACAAAAAAAATCCTTGGATGCAGCTTATTCCCAAGCATGTAGTCTTCTCCGATGTAGCAAAACAAAAGATTGGTTCCAGCAAAAAAGATTGCTAGTTGCAGCAAAAAAAATCATGGTGGCCATGGCGTTCGCCGCTGAGGATTCCAACAAAAAACAAAATGAAAAATAAAAGCAACTTATTCTCCGCCATCGCCGTCACCGCCAACCACAACCATCGCTGGCTGAAGCAAAATCCCGCTGGTCAGGTTTCAGCACCGCAACTCGTCGGTTTCCGGCATACCTGCACTAGATGCGGGGTGTGGTGATATAGCAGCGTTGCAGTGGTGGTTGGCCTGCAGGTGCGTCGGCGCTGGGAGGTCTGAAGAGAGAGGAGGTGAGCTATGTCGAGAAACCAGCAGCCGCGAGGAAGACGGAAGGGGAATGAGTGAATGAGGTCGTGACTTGAGATAATAAGGAAGTAAAAAAAACAAAGCGGTGTAGGAAACGTGGCTTGTGTGCTAGACCCCACGTTCGTAGCAAGCGAGGCGGCCGGCCGAAGTTTCGGCCGACTTGGCGTAGGAAACGTTTCCGTTTTTAAATGAGTGAGCTTATCTATTGAAACATCATAGAAAAAGAAAGAAGGCGAAATATAAAAAACTAAAATGAAAAATGAAAAGAAACAAAAACTCGGTAAAGGGCCGACCAAAAAGGGGCAGCACTACACGGCGCATCGTGATCGAAAAAAAGTTCACAATTGAAAACTTCGGCTCTATCCTTGATCTCTCTAATAATGGAACCATACCTCTCATGATTGCCTCTGTGTATATCATGGGAGCACCTAGTTGAGAAGCGATCCTTTGGGAGCCTCACAACGATCAGTGCCACTTGACGCACACTCAGCCGTTCGCCACATGTCGTGCTCTGGGCACTTTTTTTTAGATTTTTTTAATTTTTTCGCACAGGTTTTCCTCTTTTTAAATGGTTTTTTCGACGTTTCGGTCTTTCACCGGTCTTCCTTAGCTTTTGGAATAAAAAAATTCGAAAAAAAATTACGCGAAAAAACACGTTTTCCTTTTTTTTCTTTCGCGAGAGTCACGGTTTTGCTTTCACGAGAGTCACGACCGTGCTTCTCGGAAACGAAAAAAAACATGTTTTCTATTTTTTTTCCTTCCGCGAGAGGCGCAATTTTGCTTTCACGAGAGACACGGTTGTGCTTTCACGAGAGGCACGATCGTGCCTCTCGGAAACGCAAAAAAATGCGTTTTCTGTTTTTGTAAGTGTTCATCGTATCGGATGCGGCCCAAAAACTTTGTAGATCCTCCGCTTAAGACAACGCTTTCCGGCATGCAACGGCCTCTAGCGAAACAACATCAAGCACCCCATGTATGACCAATAAGCACATGTATAATGATGCTATCTTAGGAGTGCCACGTAGGATCAATGATGAAGTGGACGAGAGAGAACTCATAAGAAAAGGCTTGTCTTCTCTTATTTAAGAGAAGATAAGAGATGATCTCTTAGCACAATATGTCTCACCATATTTTTAGGACTTGCTAGTTATTGAAGATAAGACTAAGAGATGACTCATTATAGACTCTCTTTTTTGTCATCTTTAAATTATATGCAAAACTTAAGATAAAACTATCTTATCAACCATTGTACATGCCCTAATGAGCTACCCAAATAATTTCCAAATTCATCACAGCAAAGAGCAAACAGCAGCCGTTGAGCCTCCAAAGAGCCACCGCGGAAAAACAGCAGCTGCTTTATGCGAGACATTAGCACGGATATCCAACATGGGAGCCGGTAGTGGACCAGCTCATGACTCGTCATGTTGACCATCCAAATACATATATTTCAAAATTGATTTAGTTAATTTTTTGAAAGTGTTCATCGTATATTTGAAAAATATACATGCAGTGTAAAAAATGTTCATTAACCTTTAAAAAAATTGTACCATTTAACAAAATATGCGCATGATGTTTTGAAAAAGCATGTGTTTTAAAATATATTTGTGGCATTTAAAAACATGTAGAATAATGTCAAAACAATGTCCACATAATTAAAATGTTTCATACCATTCAAAAAAATGCGTGAGACATTTAAATATGTTCTCCCATGCTTAAAAAATGTTCATGGCATTACAAAAATGTTCATACTGTGGAAAATATTTGCTTAGCTAAAAACATTTCATGCCATGCAAACAAAATGTATGTGGCATGAAAAATGTTCATGTTTAAAGAAAATATGTTCGTGACATTTTGAGAGCACCTTGGCAGCAAGAAGCATGCGAGGGACAGCGCCTTCAAGGTGTGCCGAAGGGGGCGCCCAGTTTTGTGTCTAGCATGGTGAATTTTGAATGACCGGGAGTGTGCACCATGTCTTGCAAACCAATGGTAACAGTGACCTCCTAAACCCGTGCAAGAGGGGCAAACCAGGCTTCGGTGATCTCCTTCTTATGACTTCATGACCAAGACACCCAAAGCAGCTACTCTTTGTGCGTTCAAGGAAACTCCAAATAGACTAATACCCAGCTGCCGCCTCCCTAAAACTAGGGTTCTTTGCCTCCCATCGGCGCCGGCGCCGGTCCGTTCTGTCTCCGATGGCCTTATGCCATGGAGGCGGAGTGGATCTCGGCCCTTGCCGGTGGGAGGGCTTCATTTTTAGATCTTTTTTGAAGTTTTGTTAGGGTTTGTGTCTTGCTCGGGAAGGCGGGACGGTGGCGACTCCCTAAAGATGGAATAAAGGGATCCCCGCCTAGCCCCCGTTTCGGTGATGCGCCGTGTCTCCGGCGGATCTGTCCTTGGCGGATTTGTTCGGATCTGTTCGTCGTTTGTCTTCGTTCGTGTGTTTTCAGGTAGGATTCTTTTGAACTACACTTTTCATCCGTGGTAGTTGCTGTTCTGGTGCGTTGGTTCTATGGGGTCTTAGCACGACGATTTCCCGACTGTCTACTACAATAAGGTTTGCCCGGCTCCGGCGAGGGCGGAGCAATGACAGCGGCGCGCCTTCGGCTCGCTTCAATGCTTGTTGTGGTCGCTAGGTGGTCTACGGATATGGATGTAATTTTTATAATTTTTAATGTCTATTGTACTATCATGATTAAAGATGAATAGATTGAAATTTTTCTAAAAAAAAGACACCCAAAGCAGCTCATTGAACTCTACGGAAACTACAACCGTCAAAACCCAGCTACGTCGGTAAGGGAGACCGGGAATCAAACACACTAACCAAAATTGAGGTTCATCGCAATGTTCCCGTCGCTTCGATTCCACCATTTGGGTGACTTTATTGATCGCCAATGTCCACTACCTGGATGATCGCCTTTTGGTCGTAGTTTGTGTAGACACAAAATTAGAATAAACAAGTATGGACTAAGACCTCTTTCAATGCAAAGGTGCTTAGATGAGGTGCTAAGTGTATTAAATACCTTAGCAACTCAACACTTCAATGCATAGGGTGCTTAGCTTGTTGTTGCTAAGCACACATTATTTAATGAGTTAGCACCTAAAGTCTTTCATGTATTGGTCAAATTGTTTCATTTAAGTGGTTTGCCTAGGTTTTTGCGCTTAGTATTGGTTCTTTCTGGGGTCACCAAAATACTCTCTCTCCTCCTTAAATATAGTGTCATGTCATTTTTTCGCTTATGTGGCATGCTTAGCATCTATTCACGGTGGAGCATTGGGAGGGGCCTAATGAGAATTTGGAGATTGCCGGGGTGAAATTTTCTAAATAAACGGGACAAGGCAACGATACGACTTCTATCACACACGTTACATCTAGTTAGTGTTGACTGTAGAATAGCAAAACATTGTTGATGTCATTGCGGTAGAAACATGGGCAGCAGTTTGGTAAAAAAACATCTCGCATGTCACTTGCTGATGTGGCATTTTTCCTAAGCTAGTGCAATTTTGACCAAAAGAGAACCTACAAAAGAAGTTTATACTACCCTGTCCTGATTTATTAGTACCCCTCGTATTTAGGGACATATTTTAACCATCCTTTTAACTAATAAAATATAAGTTATACATTGCAAAAATAATATTATTGAAAACTATGTTCAAATAGAAATCCAATGTTTTAATTTTTTATGACATGCTTTAACATTTTATTAGTTAAATGTATGATCAAAATTTGGCACAAAATACTAAAGAGACTAATAAACAAGGATGGAGGTAGCATATGGGAATGAACTTATGATTTAGTGGACTAGAACGTACCCTCACGCCTAATTTTACGTGTTTGTGGTCTCATTTTCTCTAGAATTAAAGACCTTACCATAATTAGATCTTAGATATTTTAAAATCATCATAATTAATGTCCTTCTAGTGATCCTTAGGCTATTTAGGCTAGTCAGACTAGCCGCAATGGAGAGGAGTAATTTATACTAGTGTCATGCATATGACACTAGTCTAAGTTACTACCTTCATAGTGCAAAATAACATAATAGTAATGTCATAGATTGCTTCATTTATTAGCTCATAGACTCATTTTGCCTCGGAAAGCGCTATGTTATAGTAACATATTATGTTATCATAAGCACAACTTTCCTCATTAAATACTTGCCACATAAGCAAAATTGTCTCGGAATATGTTAAGTTACTATCTAAGTTACCCCCATTATGGCTAGCCTAACATACACTACTAACATACACATATCCCTAGACTATATTATACCTTCATAGTGGGTAACATAAGTGTGGCGTCATGCAAAGCTTCATTTATTAGGTTATAGACTCATATTGCATTGGGACATGTGATGTTATAGCAACTAGCTAAGTTACTTAAACTACCTCTCTCCTCATTAACTCATTACCACATAAACAAATTTGCTGAGTTGGACTCGATACTACTGCTGAAGTTACTCCCACTGTGGCTAGTCTTGTAGTGAGAGTAACTTAGCTACTCACTCCTTTCATCTATATAGGGCCTAATGCGTTTTTCGAGGCTAACTTTGACCAAATATTAGAGCAATAATATATGACATGCAACTTACACAAAGCACACTGGTAAATTCGTGTGTGAAAGGAGCTTTCAATGATATAATTCTCACATTGTGCATGTCATGTACTATTAATCTTGTCAATAGTCAAAGGCGGTCTTAAAAAATGCATTAGGCCCTATATAGATGGAAGGAGGGAGTAGTAACAAAGCACACTCAAAGAATTTTTTTGCTTATATGGCAAGTAATTAATGAGAGGTGGTAACATAATATGTTACTGTAACATATCGCTTTTCAAGACAAGATGAGTCTACAAGCTAATAAATGAAGCCATCTAAGATACTACTATTTTATTACTTTACACTATGAAGGTAGTAACTTATGCTAGTGCATGACACTAGCCTAAGTTACTCCCCACTATGACCAGCCTCATAGTGGAGAGTATCATAAACTATTATCATGCATATGATATTAGTGTATGATACTATCCTCGTATTGCATAGTATTATAGAGTAGTATCATAGATTATCTTATTAATGGTCATGCATGACACATAGTAGCACATCATTTATTATGATATGGTATCTACCTATGTTACTCTAACCCTCTCTCTCTTCTTTAATTCTCTGCCACATCAGCATGGCTGCTATTCTCAAGCGCATGATACTACTAAGATACTACCACTAGGGCCAGCCTTACACTGCCACGCCCAATAGCAACTCCACCATCTCAATCCGATCCTTACAACCTAACCACACTTACCAGCATTGGCAGAGCTTCATGGGGCCAAAGGGGGCCATTGTCCTCCTACTCTACGAAAACTCTTAAGTGTACCCCCTAATTATTAGACTTGAATATCAAAGGATTCTCAGAGTCGATGCATAACTTATCTTTTTCGCCCCCTCAACTATGATTAGCCCCTCAACAATCTTCATGAAGCTCCGCCGCTGCTTATCAGCACAAGCTGAGATGACACCTTCGCCATGACCTCCTCTGGTATGCCAGCGTCGCAGACAATCGCAAGCACCCGGACATACTTGTGCCCATAGGTCGACAGCGGTCCGCAGTGATCCTCATAGCTTCTCACCATGGTCTTGAGACAGCGCTAGGCATCGACCAGGGGCTGCCCGGCCAGCCGGCCTGCGGTGAGCACATGACCTTTCTTGAAGTCCAACAGGAAGCCGTCGATGAAGTAAAACCTCCCGTCCTCCTTAACCCGTCGTGCCATAGTGTCCTGCGGTAGGTTACTTGCCTCCTCTCGCTTCGTTGAGGACGATGACGGCTGCACCTGATATCCGCTATGGTGACATTGTCGATGGCCGGAGTAGTAGACGAAAATGTGGTCGTTCGGCCCGTTGAGGACAACCTTCCCACTTTCGGTGCAGGTGAGTCTCGACCTGTCGCCGAGCAGCGTGGCAACGAAATTATTCACGTTGATATCATCCCTGGTGTAGTCCTTGGGAACTCCCGCGTACACGTCGCCGCCTTTCAGGTGATTGATGATGACACCGGGTGGGGATTCTCAAGATTCCCGGCAATATTGTCCTACATGAAGATGACGATATTATCCTCCTTCAACCCACCGGTCTTGAAGATCTAGTAGGTGTGGCAGTGGCGGAGCTTGATGAAGATTTTTGAGAGGGCTAATCATAGTTGAGGGAGCCAAGAACATAAGTTATGCATGAACTCTGAGAAAGCTTTGAAGCCTAATAATATTAGAGGTACACTTAAGAAATATCATAGAGTAGGGGGCAATGGCCCCCTTTGGCCCATGAAGCTCCGGCACTAGGCGTGGCATACGTGTCCCTGTTCATCCATTTAGACACTTGAGTGCAAAAGGCAAGGATTTTGAAAAAATAATTACACTTGAGTGCAAAAAGAGAAGGATTTTCAAAAAAGAGAGAGTGGGATCTAATAATTACTCAAGTCATTGGAGCAGTCCGTAGTATTGTCCCTCTTTGGATCAATAGGCTAGAGTTAGTTTGGGTTAGTTTGGACTCATCTAATCTAAAAATATCTAAACGGGAGGGTTAGTTTGGGTTTGCATCTAACCCACCCAAAAAAACTAACCCACCCAAGAGATGCTTATTTGGGTTAGTTCTTCTCGGGACTATTAAAAAACATATTTTTTTCTCACTGTCCCTGCAACAGATCCCTCCTCACTTTCTTGAAGCTTCTTGTCCTCCCCCTCCCTCCCTATCAAACCGTCCGTGAAGGCACCTCGCCGTATCCGCGCTCCACCTAACCCTGTCATCCAAACACCTCTTTAGTTAGAGTTAGTTCAAGGTTAGTTCAGGCTTAGAATCTAACTCTAACCTTTAACTGAATTAGAATACCTAAACAGGGTCATTGAGCAGATTCCATGCGAGCTAGTAGCAGTACTAGTACATACAGGACGGCCGTTCGACCCAGCGATCAGCATTCTGCTACAAGCTCAAAATTTATATTCCAAAGTAGTATATGCAATAATCTTCATGTATGTAGCAGTACTCGAGTGTAAATTTTAGGAGTAAGTAGTATAATACTAGTACTACATAGTACTCTCTCCATTTTTGTAGTCTGCATATAAGATTTCGTCAAAGTCAAACTTTGTTAATTTTGACTAAGTTTATAGAAAAAAATATCAAGAGTTACAATATGAAATCAATATTGTTAGGGTACATCATGAAATTAATTTTTATACCATATAGATTCAGTATTGTAGATGTTAATTTTTTTTATAAAGTTGGTTAAAATTTACAGAGTTTGACTTTGACCAAATCTTATATGCAAACTAAAAGAAAACGGAGGGAGTACTAGATTGTTGCTTACCTGCAGGTGACCATAGTTGGCGTAGCCGTTCGACCCAGCGATCACGACGGCCCACCTCATGCCTCCATCGTCTTGCTCCAACGGCGGGACAGGGAAGCCACGGGCAGAGAGGGCGACCAGCTGCGACTGCGTGATGAGGAGGAGTTGGAGGAGGGGGAAGCAATGGAGGCGACCCATGATGAGTCCGGCAGTCTACACTGACGATGATCCTCGCTCTATCTCTATATAATAATATAGGAGTGAGGTAGCGTTCTTTTTATTTATTTTGATTTTGATGGCATAAAGTCTTTTTTGTTGTTGTTTATTACTCCTCGTTTCTACTTACATTTGCAGAGCCACAGTAGACGCGGTTGCAACCTTTTCACTGCCCATTTGATAAATCTAGATGGTTGTGTAGCCCAAGGAACTTGTGTGTTTGTTCAAGAATTAACTCTTCGGTTCCCTCTGCCCAGCGGTTTTAACTATAAACCGTCCCGTTTCTGTGCTCCCACGCGCATGATTCCACCGCTTCAAACACGAAACCGATAAAAAGATCAAATATACAAAATAAGTTGTCACAGTGTGGAAAATGCTGAGAGCCATCGTATTTACAAGTAATACGCATAGCGTGCACCCTAATTCAGGTAGCGAAACAACAATGGAGTTCTTGGTCAAAACTCGGGAAAGCATTGCAGCATGCCCCTTCTCTTTCTCATCTGAAGCCTCCGCACCACCAGTACCGGCTGTTTCTGGTGACCGGTGGCGTTGTCATTGGCGAGCAGCTAGAGATGTTGCCAGAGTCAGAGAAAAAGGTATAGGAAATGTAAAATTTTGAAACTTACAAATCAGCAATTACCTATGATAAAACTCAACACCAACTTCTAATTTCCACCCCCTGCAAAAAAAACTTCTAATTTCCACAAAAATATTTTCATCCCATGAGCTTACTACCACACAAACAAGAGAATCCTACTACGACTAAAAATAATCACCAACTTCTATTTAAACCTTGGCATGGGCAGCTTGGCCCGAGGACCTAGTCCAAGGCTGCCCTAGAAAAATCAGATCATGCTCGTGCATTGTTTTGCAGCCTGAAAGAGCATTCGGGCCGTGCCCGGGCTTGCATTTTCCAACTTTACTGATCGGGCTTCCACGTGTATGTACTGAAATACAATGTTTGATCCAGGATTTTAGACTCCGGGCTTTCGGCTTGGGCTTGAGGAAAGAGGTATTTCTGAGCTTCAGGCCGGGCTTGGGCTACACATGTGAGAGTTTCCTACTACAAAAGATAGGATATTCCTACTATCCACACCAAAGGTTCATATATAATACGTGCATGTGCGCGTGAACGCACACAAACAATGATTTCTACCACACAATTTATAGACCCCTCACTACACACACAACAACAAAAAATCTTGTTCAGATACTAGGCATAGAATGGGAAGGAGAGTGCTTATCACTAGCGTAGCTGATGTTGGAGGAGGAAGTCGGTCCTGGCATGTGTGGCTATGGTCTTGATGCGCCAGTTGTCTGGTTGACATCCAGATACGAGCTCGGATCATCGGCCCCATGTAGGATGGGGAAGGAAAAGTAGAAAGCAGTAACATGTTTCCCCATAGACCTTACCAAACATCAATGCTCATGTGGCAAAACTAAATTATGTGCTTCAATGGTTTTCTTTACAAGAAATGGAAACCGGGAGCCGAAACCTGATGATTTAAGAAACTTTGATGTCGCAAGGTGCAACCCAACTTTGTTTTTTCGGACAAACCCCTCTGTCGCGTGTGTAGGTGTAAATAATGAAGGTTGAAATTACGTGAACATGCTTTCCGAGGAATATTTATTGCATTTGGTATTTCTGAAAGTATAGGTTCACGATTATTGAGGTAGGCCGCACTGATATACTAATAAAAGTACTCGCATTTCACAAACATGCAGTCGCGGAGCGTGAAAAGCAACCAGGGGCAATTTCATAATAAAAGCAAATTTTGCACAGAAACAGATGCAACTCAGTCCCACAACATTAACTGGAACAAACTATACATCTTATATACATATATCTATATAGTTTGTTCACACAAATACATGATAACACCAACATATCTTGTTGTGAACAATTACTATTTAGTGAGTGCTCCATAGCCAGACCATAGAACACACCAGACTGACCAAAAGAAGTGCTCCACAGCCACAACAGTAGATTACACCGGACTAAACAAAAGGCGACTAAATATGAGACCAATAACTACAAATATGCTCTCCTCAGCTTCTTAGCTTTGAATTCAGCTATTATGTCATCATAACTTATTTTTTGTGCAATCTCTCATTCTACTTGTAGCAGCAAGCTATCCGCAAGAAATGCATCTTCCATTCTATTGCGCAGCCTTGAGTTGATAATTTTCAAACTAGAAGGCACACTCAAGACTTGTTGTAGAAACTGGGAAGGTAACAAGCAGTCGAAGTAATCTTTTGTTCCAATTATTGATTCTATGCCTTCTTGTCTCAACAAGGCATCGACATAGAGCAGGTATGGTTATAGGCATCTTAAAGTCCTCACTGATATTCGGCGAAAGGCTTCGTTAAATGGAAGCTGATGCGTAAACCCAAAAACCTTGGAGGGTTGGGTATTATTAATACTTCCATCATGAACCAATGTCTTATGATTAAATGGTGGTGGAAGATTATGTGTGGTGGGGATATACCCTTATGGCTCTCCATTCTTAAGGCAAAATATTTTCCTCTCTCTAGCCCGATGTTTGCTAACTCTCGTGGTGGTTCTCAGTTTTGGAAGGCCTTGGTGAAAGTGAGACCTCTTTTTCAGGCTCATGTTAAATTTGTTGTGGGGGATGGTTCCTCAATTAGATTTTGGCTTGATTGGTGGTGTGGAGACTCACCACTCTCAGTGACCTTCCCTACCTTATTCTCTTACTGCCCTGACCCGGATATCTCTATTGCGGAGTTGGCTGCCCATGGTTGGAACTTGGCCTTTCGCTGCTCCTTGTTGCCAGAAGAGTTTGAAGATTGGCAACGTCTTACTGCCTCCTTCCCCACGCTCGGTGAACCTGGACTCGGTGATTTGGCCACACACTGCTTTTGGGCGCTTTTCTGTTAAATCGCTGTATTCTAAGCTTATTGGTGGCACTCCTACTAACCGTTTCTCTCAAATCTAGAAGGCTCGGATCCCTCCTAAAGTTAAGATTTTTTTTATGGCAAGCTTTTAGGGGTCGATTGCCTTCGGCTGACCAAATTCGTAAGAGAAACGGTCCGGGCTCACGGTTTTGTGCTCTATGTGGCGACTTGAAGGATACGGCTCATATCTTCTTCCACTGTGTCTTGGCTAAGCTCATTTGGAGTTGCGTTAGAGATTGGCTTCATGTCTCCTGGGACCCTGCGTCTTTCTCTGAGCTTCGGGCTCTGGCTAGTAATTTATTAGGAGTCACCAGACGTATCTTTTGGGTGGGCCTAGGAGCTCTGTGTTGGTCTCTCTGGACGACTAGGAATAAATTTACTATCGAGCATGTGTTTCTGGCTAGACCTACTGATTGCTTATTTAAATCATGTGCTCTCTTGCAGCAGTGGAAATCATTGACTAAGATGGACGACCAGGATGCGCTATCTATGCTGATCTCCAAAGTCCGGGCCTCGGCGTCTAATCTATGAAGACAAGAGCATGATGCTTAGTCGGATTGCGCGTCGTTGGCGAGTTTCTTTTGGGCAGTAATCTTCCGGCCTGCGTGCCGTGTACTGGCTAGGGATCCATGTACCCTTGACTTAACTTTCCTTGCATGACCCATGGTTGGGGTCTGGTTGGTTGTGTGTTTCGAACCCTTGTGTGTTTTCTACCTGACTTATGGCTTTATTTATAAAGTCGGATGTATGCCTTTTTTCTAAAAAATATTAGCATCCACAATATAGCGATTTAGCTGAAGCTCTAGTGCGTACCTCTCTTGTTGATAAAAATCAGCTAAATTTTACTTCTCCACCATTGAGCATATTTCTCCAGCCATGACGATTTCGGGGAAAGAGAGAGGTTCTATCGATTTGAGGGGAAAGGTGTTGGGGAACGTTGCAGAAAACAAAAATATTTTCCTACGGTTTCACCAAGATCCATCTAGGAGTTCATCTAGCAACGAGTGATCGGATTGCATCTACATACCTTTGTAGATCACGCGCGGAAGCGTTCAAAGAACGGGGATGAGGAAGGCGTACTCGACGTGATCCAAATCACCGGAGATCCTAGTGCCGAACGGACGGCACCTCCGTGTTCAACACACGTACGGTCAGCGTAACGTCTCCTCCTTCTTGATCCAGCAAGGGGGAAGGAGAGGTTGAGGAAGATGGCTCCAACAGCAGCACGACGGCGTGGTGGTGGTGGAGCTGCAGTACTCCGGCAGGGCTTCGCCAAGCACTATGGAGGAGGAGAATGTGTTGGAGAGGGAGAGGGAGGCACCAAAGGCAAAAGGTGAGAAGTCCTCCATCTCTCCACTATATATAGGAGGGCCAGGGGGGCGCCGGCCCTAGGAGATCCAATCTCCTAGGGGGGTGCGGCCAAGGGGAGGAATCCCTCCTCCCTAAGGCACCTAGGAGGTGCCTTCCCCTTTTGGGACTCTTCCCTTCCTTGAACCCTAGGCGCATGGGCCTCTTGGGGCTGGTGCCCTTGGCCCATATAGGCCAAGGCGCACCCCCTACAGCCCATGTGGCCCCACGGGGCAGGTGTCCCCACCCGGTGGACCCCCGGGACCCTTCCGGTGGTCCCGGTACAATACCGGTGACCCCGAAACTTGTCCCGATGCCCGAAATAGCACTTCCCATATATAATTCTTTACCTCCGGACCATTCCGGAACTCCTCGTGACGTCCGGGATCTCATCCGGGACTCCGAACAACATTCGGGTTACTGCATATTCACTCTGTGCATTTTAAAACCGAACCCAAAAACCATACCGAAAATAAACCGAACCGAACCGATTTTATAGTTTTTATGGTTTCTGGTTTCGGTATGGTATGAACTTTCCATACCGATTTGAACTTTGGTTTTTATGGTATATACGAAAAACCGAACGGTTAACCGAATAAACCAAAGTGAAAATAAATTTATATTTCTTGAGATGAACAACCGTACAAGTTGTCATTTTTCTTGTACATGAGTCAAATTCACTGCTAAGCATGTAATTTTTTCTTGTAACATAGTCATTTTTCTCTTTTTAAAATGCTAAGCACATCCATAACCATCAACAGATGAATCAATGCATGAATATATACTTATATATATAGTCATATACTATCTGTGCAAAATAGTATGTGTTTTGAATCATAAATTTGCAAATTATTATTACGTCATTTCCAAATTCGCGTCAACTTTGGTTTTTATGGTATATACCGAAACCATACTGAAATAATTTGGTATATACCGAAACCGAACCATATTTTATTTTCATACCGTATTTACCGAAGTATTAATACCGTACAAACCGAAAAACCGTATAAACCGAACCATGTAAACCGAATAAACCGAATGCACAGGGTGACTGCATATACATATCCCTACAACCCTAGCGTCACCGAACCTTAAGTGTGTAGACCCTACGGGTTCGGGAGACATGTAGACATGACCGAGACGACTCTCCAGTCAATAACCAACAGCGGGATCTGGATACCCATGTTGGCTCCCACATGCTCCTCGATGATCTCATCGGATGAACCATGATGTCGAGGATTCAAGCAACCCCGTATACAATTCCCTTTGTCAATCGGTATGTTACTTGCCCGAGATTCGATCGTCGGTATCCCAATACCTCGTTCAATCTCGTTACCGGCAAGTTACTTTACTCGTACCATAATGCATGATCCCTTGACCAGACACTTGGTCACTTTGAGCTCATTATGATGATGCATTACCGAGTGGGCCCGGTGATACCTCTCCGTCTTACGGAGTGACAAATCCCAGTCTTGATCCGTGTCAACCCAACAGACACTTTTGGAGATACCCGTAGTATACCTTTATAGTCACCCAGTTACGTTGTGACGTTTGGCACACCCAAAGCACTCCTACGGTATCCGGGAGTTACACGATCTCATGGTCTAAGGAAAAGATACTTGACATTGGAAAACTCTAGCAAACGAACTATACGATCTTATGCTATGTTTAGGATTGGGTCTTGTCCATCACATCATTCTTCTAATGATGTGATCTCGTTATCAATGACATCCAATGTCCATAGTCAGGAAACCATGACTATCTGTTGATCAACGAGCTAGTCAACTAGAGGCTTACTAGGGACATGTTGGTGTCTATTATTCACACATGTATTACGATTTCCGAATAACACAACTATAGCATGAATAAAGACAATTATCATGAACAAGGAAATAATAATAATGCTTTTATTATTGCCTCTAGGGCATATTTCCAACAGTCTCCCACTTGCACTAGAGTCAATAATCTAGTTACATTGTGATGAATCGAACACCCATGGAATTCCGGTGTTGATCATGTTTTGCTCTAGGGAGAGGTTTAGTCAACGGATCTGCTACATTCAGGTCCGTATGTACTTTACAAATATCTATGTCTCCATCTTGAACATTTTCACGAATGGAGTTGAAGCGACGCTTGATGTGCCTTGTCTTCTTGTGAAACCTGGGCTCCTTGGCAAGTGCAATAGCTCCAGTGTTGTCACACAAGAGCTTGATCGGCCCCGACGCATTGGGTATGACTCCTAGGTCGGTGATGAACTCCTTCACCCAAATTGCTTCATGCGCTGCCTCCGAGGCTGCCATGTACTCCGCTTCACATGTAGATCCCGCCACGACGCTCTGCTTGCAACTGCACCAGCTTACTGCCCCACCATTCAAAATATACACGTATCCGGTTTGTGACTTTGAGTCATCCATATCTGTGTCGAAGCTAGCGTCGACGTAACCCTTTACGACGAGCTCTTCGTCACCTCCATAAACGAGAAACATTTCCTTAGTCATTTTCAGGTACTTCAAGATATTCTTGACCGCTGTCCAGTGTTCCTTGCCGGGATTACTTTGGTACCTTCCTACCAAACTTACGTCAAGGTTTACATCAGGTCTGGTACATAGCATGGCATACATAATAGAACCTATGGCTGAGGCATAGGGGATGACACTCATCTCTTCTATATCTTCTGCCGTGGTCGGACATTGAGCTGAGCTCAATTTCACACCTTGTAACACAGGCAAGAACCCCTTCTTAGACTGATCCATATTGAATTTCTTCAATATCTTATCAAGGTATGTGCTTTGTGAAAGACCTATGAGGCGTCTTGATCTATCTCTGTAGATCTTGATGCCTAATATATAAGCAGCTTCTCCAAGGTCCTTCATTGAAAAACTCTTATTCAAGTAGGCCTTAATGTTGTCCAAGAGTTCGATATCATTTCCCATCAAAAGTATGTCATCTACATATAATATGAGAAATGCTACAGAGCTCCCACTCACTTTCTTGTAAACGCATGCTTCTCCATAAGTCTGTGTAAACCCAAACGCTTTGATCATCTCATCAAAGCGAATGTTCCAACTCCGAGATGCTTGCACCAGCCCATAAATCGAGCGTTGGAGCTTGCACACCTTGTTAGCATTCTTAGGATCGACAAAACCTTCCGGCTGCATCATATACAATTCTTCCTTAAGGAAACCATTAAGGAATGCCGTTTTGACGTCCATTTGCGATATCTCATAATCGTAGAATGCGGCAATTGCTAACATGATTCGGACGGACTTTAGCTTCGCTACCGGTGAGAAAGTCTCATCGTAGTCGACCCCTTGAACTTGTCGATAACCCTTTAGCGACAAGCTGAGCTTTATAGATGGTCACATTACCATCCGCGTCTGTCTTCTTCTTAAAGATCCATTTATTTTCTATGGCTCGCCGCTCAACAGGCAAGTCAGTCAAAGTCCATACTTCGTTTTCATACATGGATCCTATCTCGGATTTCATGGCTTCTAGCCATTTGTCGGAATCCAGGCCCGCCATCGCTTCTTCATAGTTCGAAGGTTCACCGTTGTCTAACAACATGATTTCCAAGACAGGGTTGCCATACCACTCTGGTGCGGAACGTGTCCTTGTGGACCTTCAAATTTCAGTAGGAGCTTGATCAGAAGTATCTTGATCATCATCATTAACTTCCTCTCTAGTCGGTGCAGGCACCTCAGGAACATTTTCTTGAGTTGTGCCATTTTCCGGTTCAAGAGGTAATACTTCATCAAGTTCTACTTTCCTCCCACTTACTTCTTTCGAGAGAAACTCCTTCTCTAGAAAGGATCCATTCTTGGCAACAAAGATCTTGCCTTCGGATCTAAGGTAGAAGGTATACCCAATAGTTTCTTTAGGGTATCCTATGAAGACGCATTTTTCCGATTTGGGTTCGAGCTTTTCAGGTTGAAGTTTCTTGACATAAGCATCGCATCCCCAAACTTTTAGAAACGACAGCTTAGGTTTCTTGCCAAACCATAATTCATACGATGTCGTCTCAACGGATTTTGACGGAGCCCTATTTAAAGTGAATGCGACAGTCTCTAAAGCATAGCCCCAAAAAGATAGCGGTAAATCGGCAAGAGACATCATAGATCGCACCATATCTAATAGAGTACGATTATGACGTTCGGACACACCATTACGCTGATGTGTTCCAGGCGGCGTGAGCTGTGAAACTATTCCACATTTTCTTAAGTGTGTGCCAAACTCATGACTCAAGTATTCTCCTCCACGATCTGATCGCAGGAACTTGATTTTCCTGTCACGTTGATTCTCAACCTCACTCTGAAATTCCTTGAACTTTTCAAAGGTTTCAGACTTGTGTTTCATTAAGTAGACATACCCATATCTACTCAAGTCATCAGTGAGGGTGAGAACATAACGATAGCCACCACGAGCCTCAACACTCATTGGTCCGCACACATCAGTATGTATGATTTCCAATAAGTTGGTTGCTCGCTCCATTGTTCCTGAGAACGGAGTCTTGGTCATTTTACCCATGAGGCATGGTTCGCACGTGTCAAATGATTCGTAATCAAGAGACTCTAAAAGTCCATCAGCATGGAGCTTCTTCATGTGTTTGACACCTATGTGACCAAGGCGGCAGTGCCACAAGTATGTGGGACTATCATTATCAATCTTACATCTTTTGGTATTCACACTATGAATATGTGTAGCATTACGCTCGAGATTCATTAAGAATAAACCATTCACCATCGGAGCATGACCATAAAACATATCTCTCATATAAACAGAACAACCATTATTCTCGGATTTAAATGAGTAGCCATCTCGTATTAAACGAGATCCTGATACAATGTTCATGCTCAACTTGGCACTAAATAACAATTATTAAGGTTCAAAACTAATCCCGTAGGTAAATGTAGAGGTAGCGTGCCGACGGCGATCACATCGACCTTGGAACCATTCCCGACGCGCATCGTCACCTCGTCCTTCGCCAGTCTCCGCTTATTCCGCAGCTCCTTTCGTTTTGCCGGCCTTCTTGTCCGCTAAGTATTTGGGGCAGTTCCGCTTCCAGTAACCACTTTCCTTGCAATAAAAGCACTCAGTCTCGGGCTTGGGTCCATTCTTTGGCTTCTTCCCGGCAGCTTGCTTGCCGGGCGCGGCAACTCCCTTGCCGTCCTTCTTGAAGGTTTTCTTACCCTTGCCCTTCTTGAACTTAGTGGTTTTATTCACCATCAACACTTGATGTTCCTTTTTGACTTCTACCTCTGCTGATTTCAGCATTGCAAATACTTCAGGAATGGTTTTTTCCATCCCTTGCATATTGAAGTTCATCACAAAGCTCTTGTAGCTTGGTGGAAGCGACTGAAGGATTCTGTCAATGACCGCGTCATCCGGGAGATTAACTCCCAGCCGAGTCAAGCGGTTATGCAACCCAGACATAGTGAGTATGTGCTCACTGACAGAACTGTTTTCCTCCATCTTACAGCTAAAGAACTTGTCGGAGACTTGATATCTCTCGACCCGGCCATGAGCTTGGAAAACCATTTTCAGCTCCTCGAACATCTCATATGCTCCGTGTCTCTCAAAACGCTTTTGGAGCCCCGGCTCTGAGCTGTAAAGCATGCCGCACTGAACGAGGGAGTAGTCATCGGTACGTGCCTGCCAAGCGTTCATAACGTCTTGTTCTGCAGGGAGAATAGGTGCTTCACCTAGCGGTGCTTGTAGGACATAATCTTTCTTGGCAGCTATGAGGATGATCCTCAGGTTCCGGACCCAGTCCGTGTAGTTGCTGCCATCGTCTTTCAGCTTGGTTTTCTCTAGGAACGCGTTGAAGTTGAGGACTACGTTGGCCATTTGATCTACAAGACATATTGTAAATATTTTAGACTAAGTTATTGATAATTAAGTTCATCTAATCAAATTATAATGAACTCCCACTTAGATAGACATCCCTCCAGTCATCTAAGTATAACATGATCCGAGTTAACTAGGCCGTGTCCGATCATCACGTGAGACGGACTAGTCAACGTCGGTGAACATCTTCATGTTGATCATATCTTCTATACGACTCATGCTCGACCTTTCGGTCTTCTGTGTTCCGAGGCTATGTCTGTACATGCTAGGCTCGTCAAGTCAACCTAAGTGTTTTGCATGTGTAAATCTGTCTTACACCCATTGTATGTGAACGTTAGAATCTATCACACCCGATCATCACGTGGTGCTTCAAAACAACGAACTGTCGCAACGGTGCACAGTTAGGGGGAACACTTTCTTGAAATTATTATGAGGGATCATCTTATTTACTACCGTCGTTCTAAGTAAACAAGATGCATAAATATGATAAACATCACATGCAATCAAATAATAAAAGTGACATGATATGGCCAATATCACATAGCTCCTTTGATCTCCATCTTGGGGCTCCATGATCATCTTGTCACCGGCATGAGACCATAATCTCCATCATCATGATCTTCATCATTGTGTCTCCATGAAGTTGCTCGCCAACTATTACTTCTACTACTATGGCTAACACGTTTAGCAATAAAGTAAAGTAATTTACATGGCGTTTCTCAATGACACGCAGGTCATACAAAAAATAAAGACAACTTCTATGGCTCCTGCCGGTTGTCATACTCATCGACATGCAAGTCGTGATTCCTATTACAATAGCATGAACATCTCATACATCACATATATCATTCATCATTCATCACAACTTTGGCCATATCATATCACAAAGCACTTGCTGCAAAAACAAGTTAGACGTCCTCTAATTCTTGTTGCATGTTTTACGTGGCTGAAGTAGGGTTCTAGCAAAAACGTTTTCTTACCTACATGAAAGCCACAACGTGATTTGTCAACTTCTATTTACCCTTCATAAGGACCCTTTTCATCGAATCCGCTCCAACTAAAGTGGGAGAGACAGACACCCGCCAGCCACCTTATGCAACTAGTGCATGTTAGTCGGTGGAACCGGTCTCACGTAAGCGTACGTGTAAGGTTGGTCCGGGCCGCTTCATCCCACAATACCGTTGAAGCAAGATAAGACTAGTAGCGGCAAGAAAGTTGACAACATCAATGCCCACAACAAATTGTGTTCTACTCGTGCAAGAGAACTACGCATAGACCTAGCTCATGATGCCACTGTTGGGGAACGTTGCAGAAAACAAAAATATTTTCCTACGGTTTCACCAAGATCCATCTAGGAGTTCATCTAGCAACGAGTGATCGGATTGCATCTACATACCTTTGTAGATCACGCGCGGAAGCGTTCAAAGAACGAGGATGCGGAAGGCGTACTCGACGTGATCCAAATCACCGGAGATCCTAGTGCCGAACAGACGGCACCTCCGTGTTCAACACACGTACGGTCAGCGTAATGTCTCCTCCTTCTTGATCTAGCAAGGGGGAAGGAGAGGTTGAGGAAGATGGCTCCAACAGCAGCACGACGGCGTGGTGGTGGTGGAGCTGCAGTACTCCGGCAGGGCTTCGCCAAGCACTATGGAGGAGGAGAATGTGTTGGAGAGGGAGAGGGAGGCACCAAAGGCAAAAGGTGAGAAGTCCTCCATCTCCCCACTATATATAGGAGGGCCAAGGCGGGGGGGGGGGGCGCCGGCCCTAGGAGATCCAATCTCCTAGGGGGGTGCGGCCAAGGGGAGGAATCCCTCCTCCCTAAGGCACCTAGGAGGTGCCTTCCCCTTTTGGGACTCTTCCCTTCCTTGAACCCTAGGCGCATGGGCCTCTTGGGGCTGGTGCCCTTGGCCCATATAGGCCAAGGCGCACCCCTACAGCCCATGTGGCCCCCGAGGCAGGTGGCCCCACCCGGTGGACCCCCGGGACCCTTCCGGTGGTCCCGGTACAATACCGGTGACCCGGAAACTTGTCCCGATGCCCGAAATAGCACTTCCCATATATAATTCTTTACCTCCGGACCATTCCGGAACTCCTCTTGACGTCCGGGATCTCATCCGGGACTCCGAACAACATTCGGGTTACTGCATATACATATCCCTACAACCCTAACGTCACCGAACCTTAAGTGTGTAGACCCTACGGGTTCGGGAGACATGTAGACATGACCGAGATGACTCTCCAGTCAATAACCAACAGCGGGATCTGGATACCCATGTTGGCTCCCACATGCTCCTCGATGATCTCATCGGATGAACCATGATGTCGAGGATTCAAGCAACCCCGTATACAATTCCCTTTGTCAATTGGTATGTTACTTGCCCGAGATTCGATCGTCGGTATCCCAATACCTCGTTCAATCTCGTTACTGGCAAGTTACTTTACTCATACCGTAATGCATGATCCCATGACCAGACACTTGGTCACTTTGAGCTCATTATGATGATGCATTACCGAGTGGGCCCAGTGATACCTCTCCGTCATACGGAGTGACAAATCCCAGTCTTGATCCATGTCAACGCAACAGACACTTTCGGAGATACCCGTAGTATACCTTTATAGTCACCCAGTTACGTTGTGACGTTTGGCACACCCAAAGCACTCCTACGGTATCCGGGAGTTACGCGATCTCATGGTCTAAGGAAAAGATACTTGACATTGGAAAACTCTAGCAAACGAACTATACGATCTTATGCTATGTTTAGGATTGGGTCTTGTCCATCACATCATTATTCTAATGATGTGATCTCGTTATCAATGACATCCAATGTCCATAGTCAGGAAACCATGACTATCTGTTGATCAACGAGCTAGTCAACTAGAGGCTTACTAGGGACATGTTGGTGTCTATTATTCACACATGTATTACGATTTCCGGATAACACAATTATAGCATGAATAAAGACAATTATCATGAACAAGGAAATAATAATAACGCTTTTATTAGTGCCTCTAGGGCATATTTCCAACGAAAGGAACAAAGACGAGTGAGTCTTGGTGATGCGTGAGAGACGTGTCAGTTCAATGGGCTGGGCCTGGGTCGAATGCAATGCTTAGTACTTTTTTCTACTTTTTAAGGGGAGGGGGGGTGTCATGCCCCCCTTTGGACCTAAAGAGGCTCCGCCAGTGCAAATAGGATTATATGTGATGTAATGGGGTTCGCCACAACCATTTCAATTTATTCTTTTTAGTTCTGACCATCTTATAAGCTAGTATGAAGAAAAATCAACACTAGTATTAGCAATTATAAAATTATCACTCAGACAACACAAAAAATAGTAAAAACACTAGTGTAATATAAAATACATATGTTCTGAATACACAAAAAATAAATAATTGTGCATTTACATTATTCTCCGAACTCAGAATAAAACAACTTAGGTTTTAGCTGACTAAACTTGAATGGAAAAGAAGAAATTTTGACAAATTAATTTTCTGAATATGTGTACTTTAAAGTCATAGTTGAGTATGTGCATTTCATTTTGAAGCTAACGGTTTTAAGTACTTGGATCTTTTAAATACCAGGTAAAATAGTTGAAGTCCTTACTCGTTTTTTGTCTCAAACTAAAAATACTCATTCTTACCACCATTGTTGTAACCCTTATGCGCTCTACAAATTATCTCACTCGACAAACAAGGTTGTTGCATGTCATTGGAAGCCTCGTGCATATGATAGGCTTGATCATTGTTGTGCCTCGTGTGTTCCTTGTCCTCCATTTTATAGAAGAGGTATGTCATAAGAAGCCTGTAGAGTGATACATAGTCGGAAGACATGTATTGTTTCATTTTATCATATCTAAAATTAGTATTTGCTTATTCGACCTTTTTTATTTTGACAAATGGTAATGTATTCATCTCATCTGGATCGGGCTGAAGGAAATATGCCCTAGAGGCAATAATAAAGTTATTATTTATTTCCTTATATCATGATAAAAGTTTATTATTCATGCTAGAATTGTATTAACCGGAAACATAATACATGTGTGAATACATAGACAAACAGAGTGTCACTAGTATGCCTCTACTTGACTAGCTCGTTAATCAAAGATGGTTATGTTTCCTAACCATGGACAAAGAGTTGTCATTTGATTAACGGGATCACATCATTAGTTGAATGATCTGATTGACATGACCCATTCCATTAGATTAGCACCCGATCGTTTAGTATGTTGCTATTGCTTTCTTCATGACTTATACATGTTCCTATGACTATGATATTATGCAACTCCCGTTTGCCGGAGGAACACTTTGTGTGCTACCAAACGTCACAACATAACTGGGTGATTATAAAGGGGCTCTACAGGTGTCTCCAAAGGTACATGTTGGGTTGGTGTATTTCGAGATTAGGATTTGTCACTCCGATTGTCGGAGAGGTATCTCTGGGCCCTCTCGGTAATGCACATCACTGAAGCCTTGCAAGCATTGCAACTAATGAGTTAGTTGCGGGATGATGTATTACGGAACGAGTAAAGAGACTTGCCGGTAACGAGATTGAACTAGGTATGGGATACCGACGATCGAATCTCGGGCAAGTAACATACCGGTGACAAAGGGAACAACGTATGTTGTTATGCGGTCTAACCGATAAAAGATCTTCGTAGAATATGTAGGAGCCAATATGAGCATCCAGGTTCCGCTATTGGTTATTGACCGGAGACGTGTCTCGGTCATGTCTACATTGTTCTCGAACCCGTAGGGTCCGCACGCTTAAGGTTACGATGACAGTTATATTATGAGTTTATACATTTTGATGTACCTAAGTTTGTTCGGAGTCCCGGATGTGATCACGGACATGACGAGGAGTCTCGAAATGGTCGAGATATAAAGATTGATATATTGGAAGCCTATGTTTGGATATCGGAAGTGTTCCGGGTGAAATCGGGATTTTACCGGAGTACCGGGAGGTTACCGGAACCCCCCGGGAGGTATATGGGCCTTAGTGGGCCTTAGTGGAAGAGAGGAGAGGTGGCCATAGATGGGCCGCGCGCCCCTCCCCCCCCCTTGGTCCGAATAGGACAAGGAGAGGGGGCCGGCCCCCCTTCCTCCTCTCT
>NC_041390.1:603532200-603539272 GCF_002162155.2 Triticum dicoccoides | reverse complement strand
CCCCCCCTCCGCGAATCCTATTCCAACTAGGAAAGGGGGGGAGTCCTACTCCCGGAGGGAGTAGGACTCCTCCTGGCGCGCCTCCTCTTGGCCGGCCAGCCCCCCTTTGAGCCTTTATATACGGAGGCAAGGGGCACCCCTAGAGACACAAGTTGATCCACGTGATCATATTCTTAGCCGTGTGCGGTGCCCCCTTACACCATAGTCCTTGATAATATTGTAGCGGTGCTTAGGCTAAGCCCTGCGACGGTAGAACATGAAGATCTTCACCACGCCGTCGTGCTGACGGAACTCTTCCCCGACACTTTGCTGGATCGGAGTCCGGGGATCGTCATCGAGCTGAACGTGTGCTAGAACTCGGAGGTGCCGTAGTTTCGGTGCTTGATCGGTCGGGCCGTGGAGACGTACGACTACATCAACCAAGTTAACGCTTCCATTGTCGATCTACAAGGGTACGTAGATCACACTCTCCCCCTCTCGTTGCTATGCATCACCATGATCTTGCGTGTACGTAGGAAATTTTTTGAAATTACTACGAAACCCAATAGTGGTATCCGAGCCTAGGTTTTATGTGTTGATGTTATATGAACGAGTAGAACACAAGTGAGTTGTGGGCGATATAAGTCATACTGCTTACCAGCATGTCATACTTTGGTTCGGCGGTATTGTTGGACGAAGCAGCCCGGACCGACATTATGCGTACGCTTACGCGAGACCGGTTCTCCCGACGTGCTTTGCACAAAGGTGGCTAGCGGGTGACAGTTTCTCCAATTTTAGTTGAACCGAGTGTGGCTACGCCCGGTCCTTGCGAAGGTTAAAATAGCACCAACTTGACAAACTATCGTTGTGGTTTTGATGCGTAGGTAAGATTGGTTCTTGCTTAAGCCCGTAGCAGCCACGTAAAACTTGCAACAACAAAGTAGAGGACGTCTAACTTGTTTTTGCAGGGCATGTTGTGATGTGATATGGTCAAGACATGATGCTAAGTTTTATTGTATGAGATGATCATGTTTTGTAACCGAGTTATCGGCAACTGGCAGGAGCCATATGGTTGTCGCTTTATTGTATGCAATGCAATCGCGCTGTAATGCTTTACTTTATCACTAACCGGTAGCGATAGTCATGGAAGCATGAGATTGGCGAGACGACAACGATGCTACGATGGAGATCAAGGTGTCGCGCCGGTGACGATGGTGATCACGATGGTGCTTCGAGGATGGAGATCACAAGCACAAGATGATGATGGCCATATCATATCACTTATATTGATTGCATGTGATGTTTATCTTTTATGCATCTTATCTTGCTTTGATTGAGGGTAGCATTATAAGATGATCTCTCACTAATTATCAAGAAGTGTTCTCCCTGAGTATGCACCGTTGCAAAAGTTCTTCGTGCTGAGACACCACGTGATGATCGGGTGTGATAGACTCTACGTTCAAATACAACGGGTGCAAAACAGTTGCACACGCAGAATACTCAGGTTATACTTGACGAGCCAAGCATATACAGAAATGGCCTCGGAACACGGAGATCGAAAGGTCGAGCGTGAATCATATAGTAGATATGATCAACATAGTGATGTTCACCAATGAAACTACTCCATCTCACGTGATGATCGGACATGGTTTAGTTGATTTGGATCACGTAATCACTTAGAGGATTAGAGGGATATCTATCTAAGTGGGAGTTCTTTAAGTAATATGATTAATTGAACCTAAATTTATCATGAACTTAGTACCTGATAGTATCTTGCTTATGTATGTTTGATTGTAGATAGATGGCCCGTGCTGTTGTTCCATTGAATTTTAATGCGTTCCTTGAGAAAGCAAAGTTGAAAGATGATGGTAGCAATTACACGAACTGGGTCCGTAACTTGAGGATTATCCTCATTGCTGCACAGAAGAATTACGTCCTGGAAGCACCGCTGGGTGCCAGGCCTGCTACTGGAGCAACACCAGATGTTATGAACGTCTGGCAGAGCAAAGCTGATGACTACTCGATAGTTCAATGTGCCATGCTTTATGGCTTAGAACCGGGACTTCAACGACGTTTTGAACGTCATGGGGCATATGAGATGTTCCAGGAGTTGAAGTTAATATTTCAAGCAAATGCCCGAATTGAGAGATATGAAGTCTCCAATAAATTCTATAGCTGCAAGATGGAGGAGAACAGTTCTGTCAGTGAGCATATACTCAAGATGTCTGGGTATTGTAATCACTTGATTCAACTGGTAGTTAATCTTCTGGATGATAGCGTCATTGACAGAATTCTCCAATCACTTCCACCAAGCTACAAGAGCTTCGTGATGAACTATAATATGCAAGGGATGAATAAGACTATTCCCGAGCTCTTCGCAATGCTGAAAGCTGCGGAGGTAGAAATCAAGAAGGAGCATGAAGTGTTGATGGTCAACAAGACCACTAGTTTCAAGAAAAAGGGCAAAGGGAAAAAGAAGGGGAACTTCAAGAACAACAGCAAGCAAATTGTTGCTCAAGAGAAGAAACCCAAGTCTGGACCTAAGCCTGAAACTGAGTGCTTCTACTGCAAGCAGACTGGTCACTGGAAGCGGAACTGCCCCAAATATTTGGCGGATAAGAAGGATGGCAAGGTGAACAAATGTATATGTGATATACATGTTATTGATGTGTACATTACTAATGCTCGCAGTAGCACCTGGGTATTTGATACTGGTTCTATTGCTAATATTTGCAACTCGAAACGGGGACTACAAATTAAGCGAAGATTGGCTAAGGACGAGGTGACGATGCATGTGGGAAACGGTTCCAAAGTCGATGTGATCGCGGTCGGCACGCTACCTCTACATCTACCTTCGGGATTAATATTAGACCTAAATAATTGTTATTTGGTGCCAGCGTTAAGCATAAACATTATATCTGGATCTTGTTTGATGCGAGACGGTTATTCATTTAAATCAGAGAATAATGGTTGTTTTATTTATATGAGTAATATCTTTTATGGTCATGCACCCTTGAAGAGTGGTCTATTCTTATTGAATCTCGATAGTAGTAACACACATATTCATAATGTTGAAGCCAAAAGATGCGGAGTTGATAATGATAGTGCAACTTATTTGTGGCACTGCCGTTTAGGTCATATCGGTGTAAAGCGCATGAAGGAACTCCATACTGATGGACTTTTGGAACCATTTGATTATGAATCACTTGGTACTTGCGAACCGTGCCTCATGGGCAAGATGACTAAAACGCCGTTCTCCGGTACTATGGAGAGAGCAACAGATTTGTTGGAAATCATACATACAGATGTATGTGGTCCGATGAATATTGAGGCTCGTGGCGGATATCGTTATTTTCTCACCTTTACAGATGACTTAAGCAGATATGGGTATATCTACTTAATGAAACATAAGTCCGAAACGTTTGAAAAGTTCAAAGAATATCAGAGTGAAGTTGAAAATCATCGTAACAAGAAAATAAAGTTTCTACGATCTGATCGTGGAGGAGAATATTTGAGTTACGAGTTTGGTGTACATTTGAAACAATGTGGAATAATTTCGCAACTCACGCCACCCGGAACACCACAGCGTAATGGTCTGTCCGAACGTCGTAATCGTACTTTACTAGATATGGTGCGATCTATGATGTCTCTTACTGATTTACCGCTATCGTTTTGGGGTTATGCTTTGGAGACGACCGCATTCACGTTAAATAGGGCACCATCAAAATCCGTTGAGACGACGCCTTATGAACTATGGTTTGGCAAGAAACCAAAGTTGTCGTTTCTGAAAGTTTGGGGCTGCGATGCTTATGTGAAAAAGCTTCAACCTAATAAGCTCGAACCCAAATCAGAGAAATGTGTCTTCATAGGATATCCAAAGGAGACTATTGGATACACCTTCTATCACAGATCCGAAGGCAAGACTTTTGTTGCTAAGTTCGGAAACTTTCTGGAGAAGGAGTTTCTCTCGAAAGAAGTGAGTGGGAGGAAAGTAGAACTTGACGAGGTAACTGTACCTGCTCCCTTATTGGAAAGTAGTGCATCACAGAAAACTGTTTCTGTGACACCTACACCAATTACTGAGGAAGCTAATGATAATGATCATGAAACTTCAGAACAAGATACTACTGAACCTCGTAGATCAACCAGAGTGAGATCCGCGCCAGAGTGTACGGTAATCCTATTCTGGAAGTCATGCTGCTAGATCATGATGAACCTACGAACTATGAAGAAGCGATGGTGAGCCCAGATTCCGCAAAATGGCTTGAAGCCATGAAATCTGAGATGGGATCCATGTATGAGAACAAAGTGTGGACTTTGGTTGACTTGCCCAATGATCGGCAAGCAATTGAGAATAAATGGATCTTCAAGAAGAAGACTGACACCGACGGTAATATTACTGTCTACAAAGCTCGACTTGTCGCAAAAGGGTTTCGGCAAGTTCAAGGGATTGACTACGATGAGACCTTCTCACCCGTAGCGATGCTTAAGTCCGTCCGAATCATGTTAGCAATTGCCGCATTTTATGATTATGAAATTTGGCAGATGGATGTCAAAACTGCATTCCTAAATGGATTTCTGGAAGAAGAGTTGTATATGATGCAACCAGAGGGCTTTGTCGATCCAAAGGGAGCTAACAAAGTGTGCAAGCTCCAGCGATCCATTTATGGACTGGTGCAAGCCTCTCGGAGTTGGAATAAACACTTTGATAGTGTGATCAAAGCATTTGGTTTTATACAGACTTTCGGAGAAGCCTGTATTTACAAGAAAGTGAGTGGGAGCTCTGTAGCATTTCTGATATTATATGTGGATGACATATTACTGATTGGAAATGATATAGAATTTCTGGATAGCATAAAGGGATACTTGAATAAGAGTTTTTCAATGAAAGACCTCGGTGAAGCTGCTTACATATTAGGCATTAAGATCTATAGAGATAGATCAAGACGCTTAATTGGACTTTCACAAAGCACATACTTTGACAAAGCTTTGAAGAAGATCAAAATGGATCAAGCAAAGAAAGGGTTCTTGCCTGCGTTACAAGGTGTGAAGTTGAGTTAGACTCAATGCCCGACCACTGCAGAAGATAGAGAGAAAATGAAATATGTTCCCTATGCTTCAGCCATAGGCTCTATCATGTATGCAATGTTGTGTACCAGACCTAATGTGTGCCTTGCTATAAGTCTAGCAGGGAGGTACCAAAGTAATCCAGGAGTGGATCACTGGACAGCGGTCAAGAACATCCTGAAGTACCTTAAAAGGACTAAGGATATGTTTCTCGTATATGGAGGTGACAAAGAGCTCATCGTAAACGGTTACGTTGATGCAAGCTTTGACACTGATCCGGATGATTCTAAATCGCAAACCGGATACGTGTTTACATTAAATGGTGGAGCTGTCAGTTGGTGCAGTTCTAAACAAAGCGTCGTGGCGGGATCTACATGTGAAGCGGAGTACATAGCTGCTTCAGAAGCAGCAAATGAAGGAGTCTGGATGAAGGAGTTCATATCCGATCTAGGTGTCATACCTAGTGCATCGGGTCCAATGAAAATCTTTTGTGACAATACTGGTGCAATTGCCTTGGCGAAGGAATCCAGATTTCACAAAAGAACCAAGCACATCAAAAGACGTTTCAATTCCATCCAGGATCTAGTCCAGGTGGGATACATAGAGATTTGCAAGATACATACGGATCTGAATGTAGCAGACCCGTTGACTAAGCCTCTTCCACGAGCAAAACATGATCAGCACCAAGGCTCCATGGGTGTTAGAAACATTACAGTATAATCTAGATTATTAACTCTAGTGCAAGTGGGAGACTGAAGGAAATATGCCCTAGAGGCAATAATAAAGTTATTATTTATTTCATTATATCATGATAAAACTTTATTATTCATGCTAGAATTGTATTAACCGGAAACATAATACATGTGTGAATACATAGACAAACAGAGTGTCACTAGTATGCCTCTACTTGACTAGCTCGTTAATCAAAGATGGTTATGTTTCCTAACCATGGACAAAGAGTTGTCATTTGATTAACGGGATCACATCATTAGTTGAATGATCTGATTGACATGACCCATTCCATTAGCTTAGCACCCGATCGTTTAGTATGTTGCTATTGCTTTCTTCATGACTTATACATGTTCCTATGACTATGATATTATGCAACTCCCGTTTGTCGGAGGAACACTTTGTGTGCTACCAAACATCACAACATAACTGGGTGATTATAAAGGTCCTCTACAGGTGTCTCCAAAGGTACATGTTGGGTTGGCGTATTTTGAGATTAGGATTTGTCACTCCGATTGTCGGAGAGGTATCTCTGGGCCCTCTCGGTAATGCACATCACTGAAGCCTTGCAAGCATTACAACTAATGAGTTAGTTTCGGGATGATGTATTACAGAACGAGTAAAGAGACTTGCCAGTAACGAGATTGAACTAGGTATGGGATACCGACGATCGAATCTCAGGCAAGTAACATACCGGTGACAAAGGGAACAACGTATGTTGTTATGCGGTCTGACCGATAAAAGATCTTCGTAGAATATGTAGGAGCCAATATGAGCATCCAGGTTCTGCTATTGGTTATTGACCGGAGATGTGTCTCGGTCATGTCTACATTGTTCTCGAACCCGTAGGGTCCGCACGCTTAAGGTTACGATGACAGTTATATTATGAGTTTATACATTTTGATGTACCGAAGTTTGTTCGGAGTCCCGGATGTGATCACGGACATGACGAGGAGTCTCGAAATGGTCGAGACATAAATATTGATATATTGGAAGCCTATGTTTGGATATCGGAAGTGTTCCGGGTGAAATCGGGATTTTACCGGAGTACCGGGAGGTTACCGGAACCCCCCGGGAGGTATATGGGCCTTAGTGGGCCTTAGTGGAAGAGAGGAGAGGTGGCCATAGATGGGCCACGCGCCCCTCCCCCCCTTGGTCTGAATAGGACAAGGAGAGGGGGTCGGCCCCCCTTCCTCCTCTCTCTCCTCTTTTCCCCCCTCCGCTTATCCTATTCCAACTAGGAAAGGGGGGAGTCCTACTCCCGGAGGGAGTAGGACTCCTCCTGGCGTGCCTCCTC
>NC_041390.1:603494274-603531537 GCF_002162155.2 Triticum dicoccoides | reverse complement strand
GGAGGCAAGGGGCACCCCTAGAGACACAAGTTGATCCACGTGATCATATTCTTAGCCGTGTGCGGTGCCCCCTTCCACCATAGTCCTCGATAATATTGTAGCGGTGCTTAGGCGAAGCCCTACGACGGTAGAACATCAAGATCGTCACCACGCCGTCGTGCTGACGGAACTCTTCCCCGACACTTTGCTGGATCGGAGTCCGGGGATCGTCATCGAGCTGAACGTGTGCTAGAACTCGGAGGTGCCGTAGTTTCGATGCTTGATCGGTCGGGCCGTGGAGACGTACGACTACATCAATCAAGTTAACGCTTCCGTTGTCGGTCTACAAGGGTACGTAGATCACACTCTCCCCCTCTCGTTGCTATGCATCACCATGATCTTGCGTGTATGTAGGAATTTTTTTGAAATTACTATGAAACCCAATACGGGCAGTGTTGGCGTCCTCCATGATGCTCCCCCCCCCCTCGGGGCATTGATCTTGGAGTGGTCACCGGTTGGAGGGACCAGTGGATGCAAGAGGATAGTGGAGGTCATCACGACGGTCATTGTGGTTGGTGGTGATGGTGTCGGGGCTTCTGTAGGAATGACGGCGGGTGTGAGTGAGGTCGGGGTCGCGATAAATGTTCGAGGCACGATTATATCAAGTTGTTTGTTGGCGTGATGTCAGAACTACGGTGGCAGGGTCAAGATGGCAACGATGACAAGCGGCATGTGGTTTGTTCGGTGATCTTCCATAGCACCAAACTTGCATAGATCTCCTTTATAGTCCATGAAAATCGGAGTTAGCTGTCCCCATCGCGGGTGACCGAGGTATTGGCATAGGTCTTCAAGTGGTTTTGCATGGGCTCTACAATGCGGGTTGCGCGGATGGTCATCTGCGGCAAAGTTGTACTCGCTTGCTGAGAGAGAATGGATGACAATGAGGTTTCCAGGAGAAGTGATGATAATGACGTTAATGTGCCACCTCTATGAGGTTTTCCTCGCAAATGTTCATGTGAGGTATCTTGTATATGTCACTTAGCGGGTTGTCAGGTTGTGACGTTTTTTGCCCCGTTTTCCAAGAGAAAATGGCGATGCATGGGCCGATGGGTAGTCCATAGCTACAATATTGTGACAAGGCTGTAAATCAACAATTATGTCTCGGAGTAGTTATTTATAGGCGAGAAGGGCATACCCAAGAATTGGAAAACATATGTTCGAAACTACGCTTGTGTGAACCAACCTGTGGTTGGATGGTTAAAGGGAATATGGTATCCCTAGCCCATCGGGGTTCAAATCCTGGTGCTCGCATTTATTCCTGGATTATTTCAGGATTTTCGGCGATGCACATTCAGTTGGAGGAGACGTTCCCGTCGACGACGAGGTGCCTACGGTGACTTCGTAAATTTCAAGATGATGTGTCGGTTCAGTCTTTCGGAGGTTCTCAGAAGAATAGGATGTGCGTGTGTGCGTTTATAGAGGTGAGTGTATGCATTCATAGCGGTAAATATATACGCGTACATATGAGCGTTTGTGTTTGTACTGTGTTGAAAAAAGAAACCACCCTTGTGCCCAAGAATTGGAAAACTTATGTTCCAAACCATATCAAATTAGTTGCCGATATACCTGGCCATACCTCAGGCCGGGCCGGGCCTAGCCAAACCCGACGCAAAAAACCCAAGCCCGAGCCCGGCCCGGCTGTCGGGCCTGTTTCCTGGGCCTGAGCCCAGCCCAAACACGTAAAAGCCCATCGGGCTTCGGGCCGGCCCAGCCCGTCCTTCAGGAAAACGCGAAAACGATGGGCCCGGCCCAGCCTTCGGGCTCAAAATCTAGGCCCGAGCCCGGCCCGGGAGCGGCGTCGGGCAAGGCCGGGTCGGGCTTTTTCGGGCCGGGCTGCCCATGGCCAGGACTAGTTGCCGAGACCGTGAGTTGCAATTACGGGATGAACCCTACGGATCCAGCGTACGGACTGACATGGCATGCAGGCATGCAACGGCAGGAGGCAATTTCGAAGCGAACGAGTCAAGTCTTCCAACTGTATGAAGCCATGTTGCGTCCGTAAGTAAAGTGCGTAACTATTTTCCGTAAGTGTAGCATTATTGCAAATTTGCAATTAACCATATTTTGTGCGAGGAGGAAAAAAGCTTTTCTGTAGCCAAACCGCCGGACGTACGGATGCACGCATGCATGCATGCATATGCATGTGCCTAAGTGCGTCACCGGGGCCCGCACGAAAAGCGAAACCTCTTCCCACAGCAACGTTTCTAGCCCGGGAGAAATCCTTCCGAGTAGTTTGTTCGGGATTACAGTCAAATCCTATTCAAACTAGCTAAATGCCCGTGCTTTGCTACGGGATGAAACAATATCTAAAGAGAGGTAAAGTGAGGCCGATTGTCATCGGCCATGGTGGCATAAACTATGTTCTGACGTCATTGGTATATTGGTATATATTCGCTACTGCCTGGAAAAGGGTGGCAGGATTATCAATGGCTATGACTTTAGCTATCCTCGACGATTGTCGTCAATACAACAACCCAGGTCTTTGCGGGCTCTATCACATGTCGACATCCGGACGGGACGCCAGTGTGTCATATTGCATGCTCATGGATGGATAATAAGCCAGATCGCCCGACCTAGCCCGGCGTCCAGTGTAGGCAGCTGAGACTTCATGCAAAGTCATGATGGGGGCGCCACCTTTGTGTTTGTGGTCGATGAGCAATCAAGGCAATGTCGTTCGAGTCGACCACATCTGAACGAAAGATGGGCTGGTGACATAGAATCCCTAGCGTAAAAACCCTTGTTTTTCGCTTGATATGTTGATGGAAAGCTTGATTTGGTTACACGTAGACAAATTGATTAACATAATTATGTATGTGAAAAAAAATTACCAGTGGAAGTTACTCCTTCTGTCCGGGATCATAGGTTTGGTGATCCATGAAGCAACATCCCATTTTATTATTAGAGGCATGTCTGCTACATTTCTCGGGCTCTGCTGCCGCGACGATTCCATCCAGGTTAGGGACGTCGTCAGGAGGCATCATGATCCTATTTATGGTATCTATCCATGCCCGAAATTGAGGACGTTCGGGCTGTGCTTCAACCTGGTCGCCCCCATCTCCACCGGCATGATCAGGATTTTCAAGGTCGATCATCTCTATGCCGTCCATGGTGTCGCTTGATTGATCCGGATGATCCAATGGAGGAGATGAAATTAGAGAGAGATAGGAGATGCCTGGATTTTTCACGGTAATACCAAAGAGTGCCTCTTCCGGGTGCAACAGGAACAGAGTAGGCAGCTCTCGGAATTTAATGGGGTGCTCGCATGTATTGTCTCGATGGAGTGCACCAGCCCTGCTGGGATCGCTACAGGCATACCATCGTCGTAGCAGGACTCTCAATATAGGACGCGTCTAGTGGGCGGCCGGCCGCCCTGGGATCGCTAGCCAGCGGCCACCCGAAAAAGGAAACCACCTGGTCCCCCCTCGAGCGAAAAGAGGAAACAGTCCACCTGGTCCCTGCCCGTCGGAGCCAAAAAGGCAACTGCCCCGCCCACCAGCTGGCCGCGGGATCACGTGCACCCTCCTCGCCAAACTGCGCCCTGGCTATCTTCTTCTTCCTCACGAAAGAAGGAGGATCTGCCCAGGTTGCAGAATCCACGCCATCTCTCGCCCCCACGCCTCAGCCCCACCGACGCTGCCTTCTTCTTCTTCTGCACGCCAGAAACAGATCCAAACGCAATCGCCCCCAGCCCTTCTTCCTCCTCCTACACAGCCGCCATGGGAGCCCCAAAGTAGAAGGAGCTGCTTCAAGATCTAAAGGGCAGGGTGGTCAGAGCCATACCAGGCAGTAAGATCGAGCAGGTAAGCCCCCTCTGCACCTCTTCGCTTCCCCCTTCTCCATGGATCCATGGAGAATCTGCTTCAAAAAAGAGGTGAATCTGGCACATCACACCAGATGTTAAACATGCTGGATGTGTTAAACATGCCAAAAACTACCACCTGGATGTGTTAAAAACAAGCCAACTGAAAACGAGTTATCTGGCCAATTAAAACATGATTAAAAGCCAACTTCTAGTTATTATTTGCAAAATGAACAAAAAATTGACTGCCCAATGCTTTGTTGAACATGTGCAACGAAAAATTCATAAATGTGCAACTAAACATGCATCCCAGCCAACTGAACATGTATCCTGGCCAACTAAACATGTATCCTGCCAACTAAAAACATATATCTGGCAATACATGTTTCTGAGTGAACACTTTGGAAAAAATGTAGTATATGTGAAAATAAAAAACATGTTTTCTGGCCAACTAAACATGCATGTTGGCCAAAAACTGATGACCAACTAAGACATCTATTCTAGGCAACTAAGACATCTATTCTAGCCAACTGAATGCATTAACTGTCCAACTGAACATGCATGTTGGCCACAAAACTGAAAAAATGCAACCTGGCAGCTGAGACATCTATTCTAGCCAACTAAAAGCATTGAATGTCCAACTGAATATGTATGCTGGCCAAGTGGAAATCCTGGAAATTGAGACGTCTATTCTAGCGAAAACCAGAAATCTGTAGTGCAACAGGAAAAACATAGGAACTTTTGTCCATGGCTAATGAAGCCACAAACCATATTAACATATTCACACACAAATCTTGTCCCACGCATATATTCTGGTCCCACACCTATTGCAAACCATATTAATATGTTCAAATATACCAGATCTAGAAATATAAACGGCGATGAAAAACATATAACTATAATCTGTCCTCCAATTCTTCTTTCTTCTTTCACCTGGATTTTCCTTCTCAAATGTAGCATCCAATTATGTGCAGAAAAATCTGAAAAGAGCTCCTTGCGAAACGGAAACCTACAGATCATTGCAACAAAACAAAAAGGGAAAAGGGTAAGAAAAACTCTGTAGCAAAAAGAAGTCATGCTCTTGCCAGTTATTTACTGCAAACTGTGCAACTAACATACCAACTCTGTGCAAACAAAAAAATTCATAACTGTTATAATAAAAGATTATGCTATGGTCATGTTGCTTTTAGGTTGTTTTGAAACACAGTTTTTCTGTGGTTACCAACTGATGGCATCAATTTCTTCTTTTTTTATATGTGCAGGGAGTGTGTGGCAGCATCCAAAAACAAGGGAAAAAATGCTTGATCTCAATGAGTTGCCTCCAGATCTCAATGAGCTTCCTCATGATATGGATCAGCAGCAACCCAGCATACAACAAGGAAACTGCACAGAAAATGGTCGATCTGTTTACTACACGCAGGCAAGTCGTGATGGTAACCCTACAGGCCATGACAATGTGGCATGCCAGTCATCAGCCCGTGGTGCCCCAGTAGTGGTGTCTTTGCAGTCAGAGAGCCATACTCTTGATGACACAGGAACCGAGGCAAATGTTCCTGGTCCAACCAGGACTGAGCTAGAAGCTGGGGCTTTTGACAGAGTTGTGCAAGTAGAAGAAGGAGAGGATGAGGCTGGTTCTCAACCTATGGAACCCTATGTTGGCATGAGGTTTGACAGCCTTCAAATTGCTAAGGATCACTACAACAGTTA
Source organism: Triticum dicoccoides (assembly GCF_002162155.2). NCBI lineage: Eukaryota > Viridiplantae > Streptophyta > Magnoliopsida > Poales > Poaceae > Triticum > Triticum dicoccoides. Next base: position 603,525,992 of record NC_041390.1, on the reverse strand, counting down.
CGCACTACGGATGGGTTTCTCTATCAAGATGAACACCTCTAGACGGACACCCCGCACCAATGAATTGATAAAACAACAGTTTTGCTGCAACAAGTTCAAGAAGCCCAAAGCTGATGATGGAGGAGCTGAGGCTCCTCCTTACCTGGACCCTATTCCAGATCCAACATCTGTTAACAGTGATGAGGAGATGGAAGAAGAACCTCCAATATTTGCTGAAGAGGATGCTGGTACTAGTAAGAAGAAGAAGAAGCGCAAACGTGAGACAATAAAGCAGACTGAATGCAAGGCGAAAATGTTGGTGAAGCTGATAGATGGGCGATGGGAGGTGACGCACTTTGTTCGTGACCACAATCATCCGCTCGTGAACAAACCTTCATTGTCCAAATACTTGAGATGCCACCAAGGCATCTCACCTGATGAAAAGGAGTTTCTGCGCATCTTGTATAACTGCAACTTGACTATAGGTGTGGTGTTTTTCTATATCCCTTGAAGAATTAAGTTTCCCTCTAGGCAGTCCAGTGTGCAACTGTTATGGTACTACTGTGCAACTGAAATGGCTTAACTATGCAACTGCTGTCCAACTTCCCATGCTTTTTATATATCACTTTGGGTGCTTCTTGTGCAACTAGATTGTCTTTACTGTGCAAATACACAATGTCCTGTATGCAAAAACTGCAAAGTGTTTTTAAAAAGGTGCAGCTAGGTGTCCATTTCCTGTGATTATCTTTTGTGCCAACACGTGTCCTATTACTGTGCAGCTGGATGTGCGCATTTGTGCAACTAAAAAAAGGATATACTGTTTGTTTTTGTATTATGCAGGACGAATGATGCATGTAATGGCAGAGTTCTATGGATCTGAGATGATGGTGCCGTTCGGACCAAAGGCAATAACAAATCTTTGTACAAGTTTCCGTAGAGATGACACAAAGGAGGGTGATCTGATTGAGACAATTGCGCACTTCAAGGATATACAAAAAACCGATCCAGACTTCTTCTATAAGGTGAAATATGATGAAGAGGACAGAGTTGTCAACATATTTTGGGTGGACGGCTTAGCTCGAAAAGCTTATGTGGAGGCGTAAAACGATTGCATATCGTTTGACACCACCTACATGACCAACTTGTACAATATGCCGTTCGCGCCCTTCATAGGAATAAACCGACATGGCCAATCTTTCATGCTGGGTTGCGCGTTTGTGAGGCAGGAGTTGGCATCGAGCTTTGATTGGGTCTTTGGAGCATTCCTAGAGGCTATGGATGGCAAACCTCCTGACAACTTCATCACCGATCAGGATGGTGCGATGAGGCAGTCAATACAGAGCATCTTTCCAACCACCGTGCACCGTTGTTGTCGATGGCACATCATGAAAAAGGCTCAGGAAAAGGTTGGTTGGTTGTTGTGCCGGAATTCAGGACTCTCTGATGATTTCAACAAGTGTGTTGACTTCAGCTTCACTATAGACGAGTTTGAGCAGAATTGGGCTGGGTTAATGATCAAGTATGAGGCTATGGCACACACGCACTTTGAGAAGTTGTACGAATACAGGTCAACTTGGGTGCCGTGCTACTTCAAACACAAGTTCTTTCCCTTCCTCCAGTCTACACAGCGTAGTGAGGGGTTCAACGCCGTCCTCAAAAGATATTTGAACCCACACAACTCAATGTTGAACTTCGTCAAGCAATATGAAAAAATACAGAACCACATCCTTGCCAAGGAAGGCTGCAATGATTATAGGACACAACACCTTGAGATTGAGTTGTGGTCCAACTTCCCAATAGAGAAGCAAGCTTACAAAACCTATACTAGAGACCTTTACCGCAAGTTTAGAGAAGAGTTTGAGCTGATTGGACGTTATAATGCATTCCAAGTTGGTGCTAATGTGTTTGAGCTCAGACCGAACCAGGAATTTGTTGCGAAATATGGTTCTCGAAACTACTTGGTGCAGGCAAGGGTGGAGGAGCGTTCCTATTTGTGTGAGTGTTGTAAAATGGACAAGGACGGCATCCTCTGTTGCCACATCCTCAAGGTGTTCACCCATGTTGGCGTTGATGTCATACCGCAAAGGTACCTGCTAAGACGGTGGACACCTACTGTTGTACCTAGTGCGCTAGGGACTGGTTATGAGAAACCGGATGAAATGCCTCCTCAATCAAAGAAGCAGATAAGGGAGAGGAACATGATATACGATTTTCGGAAACTAGCAAAGTTTGCGAGTGGTTCTGATCCAGCACAAGCTATTGTATACAAGCATATGCGTGCAGCACGTACCGAGATCGGCCACCTGAACAAGTCCAAGAAAAGGAAAAAACCGACTGCTGCAACGGGGCCATCAGATGATGGCAACCCTCAGGACCTCCTCCACCTCCAGGCAGCAATCAGGGGGCTCATCATCCAGGTAATTACCTGCCCCAACTCCTGATCTAACTAGGTGTGTAACTTCAGTTGCACACATCATTGTGCCCAGTTGCACACACCATGGTAGCCACTTGGACAAGAACATACTGCCTAGTTGCGCACGCTGTGTTAGTTCACGCATCAAAGATAACACAACTAACTTATTTTTTCCAGTTATGCATATATGTGATGTCAACCCTCAAGGACCTCCTCCCCCTCCTGGCTGTACACGGCATCCTCCGCCACCTCCTCCCCCGCATGCTCCTCCCAATGGCCCTACAGGCAGCACTCAGGGGGCTCGTCGTCTAGGTAATTACCTTCACCCAACTCCCCATCAAACTAGGTCTGTAACTCCAATTGCACACATCATGATGCTCAGTTGCACCGAACAGGCTACCTAGTTGCGCATGTTATGTTAGTTTGAGCATAAAAAAGATAAACACAACTGACTTGTTTGTCCTGTTCTGCCTATAGATGATGCCAACCCTCAAAGACCTCCTCCCCCGCCAGGCCCAACTAGCAGTGCCCTTTGTGCTACTCCCAATGGACCTACAGGCAGGACTCAGGGGGCTCATAACCCAGGTTAGTACCTTCACCGACTCCAAAACAAATACTAGGGTGAGTGACTTTAGTTGCACATATCATAGTGCCCAGTTGAACAGAAACATGCTGCCTAGTTGTGTGCGCTGTGTTAGTTTGAGGATCAAGCTAAAAATCTAACTTGTTTTTCATGTTCTGCCCATAGGCGACTACAATCCAAGTACCATAACAGGCCGTGCTACTGCAGGTGTTTTTTTCAACTTAACTTGCACACACCAACCAGTTAGTTGCACAAAAATGTACTGTGTGGTTGCACAGAACATCAGTGCTGGTTGCACAATAACAAAAATACTAAACTTTTTATATGATTATTACACAGGTGATCGTGACGGTCCTACTGCCCCGTTGGAGGCTGCATCCCTTGCACAAGCTTCTGATGATTTTGTGCCCAGGGATCCTCCAAGGTCTACTACAAAGGGTAGGGCAAAGAGTCGACGGTACAAATCGGCGCTGGAGCTACACCCAAAGAAGAAAAACAAATGCAGCCAGTGCCAATCTACAGAGCACACTGCTGGTGTGTGTCCACAGAGGCTCCTATGATTCTGTTTCCTCATTTGTAACTTTGGAACAAAGAAGGAAAAATAATGATGTCTTTTTTAGCAATGTTGGGACCAAGTGGACACATTCAGCATCTATGATTCCTCTTTATCTAATTTATGCTGCTTGAATTAGTTCATGCACTGTGTAAAAAAAAGTTGCTATTTGTGCCTTTGTTGGCAACTGGTTAAATATTTAGTTGTTGAACAATTGTATATACAGTGCTCCTAATGTATCAACAAAAGTGATGATATTGAGTTGCAAAACGCAATTACTAGCAGTGTGCAACTACAAAATCTACTTAATAAAATTGTACAAACCAGAAACTTCCTCCATGGAGCCGGAAAAAAAAAGTACTGACCTACTCCTTGTCGTATCTCAGCAACTTCCTCCATGGGGCGGTGTTGTGCATGCTGGTGACCCAATCATACGTCAGCTTCTTCCTGATGTTGAGTACTTCCTTGGGTTCGTAGTTGGGCAGTTGGCTACCATTCCACTCGGTGGCGTTAAGCAGTGCGAACAACCCACACTCATTACTGCAAAAAATGGGCAAAAAAATTGTCACATAAAATTAAAACCAAAAAAAGGTAATGCACTCTGTGCAACTACTTATGTCCTACTGTGCAACTGCTTGTGTTCTACTGCAACTCATTATGTGCCACTTTGCAACTACTTACGCGCCACTCTGCAACTAGCTAGATAATCCATTAGAAACTCATAAAAATGATAATACAGATTGAAGACTAGTATTGTGTCTTAAAAATACTAAAGATTGCACATGTAGAAAAATTTAAAAACTACAAAATGATTGTATTTGATTGAGAAGGAATGAAATGCTTATTGTCTTACTTGCCAAGCTGCTTCGGTATGTCAATATCAATAATCTGGAAGTGCTCGATGCTGAACTTTGGGTAATGCTTCCTCCATAGCTGGCATACTGCCCCCGCAATGGTAGAGGCGTTGTTCATCAGCTCAATGTTGTCCAGCGTCCTGCTTGAATCAAGAACTTCGAAGCGTCCGTCCCTCAAGTTGGCACTGAAGACCCAATAATGCCTCCCTCCGTCCTTATCGGTTACATCTGCGCACTCGAGCACTGGCAGCATGACCTGCAAGCGTGAACGATTTCAGACACAAAAATACAAGATGTAGCTAAGAAAAACAATAAAAGACTTGGTCAAGTTAAAAACGGCTTGCAACAAGTATCTGCCAACTAACAGATGTGTCATGTGCAACTGGACATGCTGTGGGTGCCAACTAAAAAAAGATTGATGATGTGGGCACAACACTCACTAAGTCTTTCTTGTCGAGACGGTTCTTGTAATCAAACATCTTGTTCATCTCATTCACATTGTGGATCCCTTGCTGTAATTTTATCTGCAGAGATTATAAAACATGGCTCAAAACTCCTTAGTAGGTGAAAGGCCTCCCTCAAATGGTCAACGAAAAGTGCTACAGAACAAAGATGAGGGTAAAAAGAAGGTTTTGGAAAAACTTACAGAAAACCTCAGTGGCATAACAACCTTTTTTGACCCTTCTGGTAAGTTATCCATGATGTGCAAGATTCCAGTCTCAATAACAATTTTTGACAACCATTGAACCGGCTTCATCGAATCAACTAACTCCTTCAAAGAAATGTAGAAAGCACCATACCTAATTATCTCAGGGCTGATTTTTTTTGAAAGCAATAAAAAGACAAGTTAGCTCGAAGGGTCACAGCAGCAAAAAAATGTGCATGAAAATGAAAAAAGAACAGTGTGCAACTAAAAGCCCTGTTCTGTGCAACATACTATGCTTTCTGTGCAACTAAGTGGCTGGTGCTATGCAACTGAAAAAGATATGTATGTAGGCTGTGGGGAGTTAGTTTACCTGGTAGCTCCATCATTTGCTCCTTTGTGATGCCTGACCCAATACAAGAGGGCAGCGTAAAGCTTGTTCACTACCTCATTGGTGCTGAAAGTCTTGTTCTTGTTGTAGTCGATGAATGGAGACCTTTGAGATGTTGCGGGCCTTCTTACCCTCCTCTGTCTTCGTGCAAGAGGTGGCCCCGAAGAACTGCTCGTGCCAAGTTCTGGTTCTACGCATATCGGGGTGTGGCAATTCTCTGGTGAACCAACATCTAGTTCTTGAGCTATTGCCTTGCCAACATCAGCAGCATCACATCCTTCATTCACAGCTGCTGGGTCTAACTCACACTCATCGATGCTAATCACACCGGCTTCCGCTGTATCTACTGCTGGAGCAGGTGCTGGAGCATCACCATCTATGCCGAGGTCAAAAGATGGTGCATCGCAGAACCCATCACCATGATAAGAGTTTGATCTTCGTAAGGGTTCAAGGACCAGGGCATCTCCTTGCGGCACAAACATGGGTGCATCATTCGCTGACTTGGTTCGCAATAGTGTTGTAGTTGGCGGCCTTGGAGGCTTGCACCTACTTATAATGTCGAACACCTCCTCTTGTGTTAATGGTTGCTGAAAGACAACTCTTGGGGACGGCACTTTGATAGTTGGATCACCTCCTTTTGTGTTTGGTATTGAAGCATCTCTATCAGTAGGCACCTTGGGACTTGCAGTTGCAGTGGTGCCTTCCTGACCAGCTGTGGTGGTTTTGACTGTGACCATACTGCTAACTGACACATCAGTTGGCACACTGGTATCTGTAATTGGCATCTTTCCAGTCTGAGTTGGCAGCAACCTGGCAGAACTTGGCACCCCTGCATCAATGGCTGCGGCTCGCAGCTCTCTCTCGTCTCTGAACCCCAAATCTTTTGTGGCCTGTTCCCCCTTTGCGCCCCTGGCAAACTTGACAATCTTCTGCTTAGGTGGTTTTGGTGCAACTGTTGAGAGGGAAGTCTTCCCCTTGATCTGTTGAACTTCTCTGACATTGGTTGGCTCTCTGCTCACTACTGTTGGCATATCAGTTTGAAGCACAGCTTCCTTGACCATATTTACTTCAGCAACTTCACTCACCATCTTCTCCTTGGTTTGAGGCAACTGCAGATTCTTCTTCATTGAAACTGCTTTACACTTCTGGACCACGTGAGGGTTTGCCGTGGATGCTGCCTTGCTCTTGCTGGAGCTTAGGTCTGGGAGCAGCTTTAAATATTCCTTGTATTTTTCCTTTGAATGAACCCAGTCAAGACCCTTTCCTGCTTCCTCCATGTCAATTTGATTCTTTTCAGCTTCAGTTGATAAGAACAGGCTCTTGTCAATGGCAAAGTTGATCTTCTCACACATATCTTTGTCGCTGAAATCTGGCACGGGAAAGGTGGTTGGCAAAGCTGGCTTCAAGTTGCAGAGCTTGAACATATCAATGCTTCCCTGAGACTCTGCTTCGTCATTTTTTTTTGACTTTGGCAAATCCTTGTCTTTCCAGCAAGTCTTGTCAATCAACAACTGTAGTGTGCTCCTGCTACTCAATGAATTGCTGCTGCTCGCAGGGGTGGCGTGAGTGCTAGTCCTCCTGGATGTGTTGCCACCTGTACCACCAGAACCAGGAGCGTTGTCATCATCATCGTCATCGCTGCTGTCGCTGCCTCCATTGGATCCCCCTTTATCATCACCATAATCATCCTCGTCTTGTTCATCCTCGTCTTCTTCCCTCTCACTGCCATCAGCTGCTGCGCCTTTGTCTTCTCCCCTCTCACTGCCATCAACTGCTGCCCCTTTGTCCCCGTCCCCCTCTCTGGCCTCACCTTCTTCTTCCTCCTCCTCTGCATCACTATCTTCTTCCTTGTTCTCCTCCTCTCCTTTGTCCTCTTCTTGTTTGTCCTCCTCCTCCTCCTCCTCCTCCTTCTCTTCCTCCTCATCCTCCTCCTCCTCTGCATCTTCTTCATTGTCATCCTCATCCTTGTCCTCCTCCTCTGATTCATCCGCATCTGTCTCCTCATCGTCGTCAGCATCTATCGCTGCTCCCATTTCCTCATCTTCTTCTGAATCATCCTCAACAAATTCTTCTTGTTGTTGTATAGTTGACCGCCATCTCTTTCTTTTTGGAGCACGGTGTGATGCCCCAGTTTGCATTGATGGCTGCTGTACGTAAGGATCAATATCTGGTTCCTCGTCATCAATCTTGGCAACTTCTTTAATGAAGGTGCCAACCTGTTCAGTTACAGCCTTGCATAGCTCATTGACCACTTTCGCAATTTTTGCCTTTTTCTGCATCAACACAAAAAAGATTCAGTACTGATTCAGTTAGAAAAAATAATAAAAAGTAAAAATGTCTGTAACTGACCATGATGTGATAAGCAAAAACGACTAATACACACTTTCTGGCCAACTAAAAACATGATTCTAGCCAACTACACATGCACTGTGGCACAAAGTAAAAACCATGCATTTCTGCCAAAAGTTGATGACAATGGTTGTAAATGAACACTTTGACTATCCAAAAGAACATGTGCAACTACAAAACCTTATATGTGCAACTGAACATACATCACAGCCAACTAAATTCTGAATTTTCGCAACTACAAAAGTTATACATGTCCAACTGAACATACATCCCAGCCAATAGAAAAAATATTGGTAAGTGATACAAGTTTATGTATGCAAAACACTAACCTGTGGATTGTATGTTATTGGTAACTTGGATGCCACAAATGCTTCACCTTGCAAAATTCCACCAAACAGTGGTGTCTGCTCCGTGCCTCTATACTCCTCTTTAAGCTAATGTAAAAAAAAAAGAGAAACGGAAAATAACAAGGTTATCAAAATAGATTTGTGTGTTGAATGAAACCACACATTACAACCTGTGCAACTACAAACAAGATACTGGGGTAGACAAATTCAACTATACATATATGCAACTGAACAAAGACACAAAAACTGTGCAACACACATGGCACCTAAAAAAAGTTCCTACCAACTGATGCAACACATCTGTGTAACAAGATTAGTAAAACTGTGCAACTTAAAAAAGATGGTGTGCCAATTTAAAATAAACATGTGTGCAGATTGCCAAACTTAAAGCTATAATCTGTGCAACTACATGCATTGTTGTGCCAACTGATGACAGTTTTCTGTGCAATTTCCAAAAAGAGTGACCAGACATCAAAAGAACATACAAGGAAGACACTGTTGGAAAAAAACAAAAAAGAACTCACTTGTAATTTGCCGAACACACCAGGAGAGATAGTATCCTTCTTGATCACCTTGGCAATTAGAGTACTATCCCATGCATTCGATCGTATCGCGCAGTTGCTTACTGGGATGTCATGTACGAGCGCATCAAGGTATAGTATCTGCACCAGACCCAAACAAAAGAAAAAGCCAAGTTCAGTTATTGTTATGAGAATTTCAGCAAACTATAACTGCACAGAAAGAACAGGAACAGATGGAAAAAAGTGGTCGTTTTCACTAACCATCAAGTGATACAAGCAGCAGCAAACAGTTTGCTTCTCCTGGTCCATGTTCCGGAAAGCTTCGTTAATGTGTTCTGCTACAAAGAGGCAGATGTTTGTATTCTTTAGCATTTGATGATCTAGCACAAGTCCATAACACTTTGGGCTGAGCTTCAAGGCCGTGGTTGGTGCTAGAAAAGTACTGAAGGCAACCGCAAGCCAGGCCATAAAAAATGTGTCATCCGTTCTTCCAGCCATATGCTCAATCATCTTGAGCCATGTAGTGATCTGGGGATGAGAATTTCCAGTTATGTTGAAAGCCTGTCTGAATCTCCTAGTGGCATCCTTGTCAACTAAATATCTGACTTTTGGACCCTTGTTTGGGAGATCAAATACCCTCTGAACACTGTCAGCATCGACACGGATCCTTCCCCTTCCTGGGAAAACCATTTCAGAGGTCTGTGGCTGGTAGGACTGCACCAGGAACTTAGTGAGGTCCGCTGGAAGTGTGTCTGATAAGTTCAATAGCCCCCCGACCGACCTCGAAACTAGCTCTGATTTCTGTAGTGGAGTTAGAGAGGCGTTGAAATTTGCAAAGCGCGCTGGTGATGCCCTTATCCTGCCTACTTGTGATGGTCGCTCCACATCTTCCCCTGGAGCCACCTCAACTCCTTCGCTGCTGCCCTGTTGATTAGAAAATGAAAGCATTACACAAACATTAAACACAAGAGAAAAAACAAGAATGAAAAAAAACTAGCAATCATCATGATGTATTTGTGCAACTAATAAAGCTCATAAGGACAACTGCAAAGACTGCCAGTGTGCAACTGAATGTGCAACAATAAAACAGTAAATAAAAAAAGAACGAGACCTGGCAGCTACAAAAAGTTCTAGTGTATGTGCAACAATAAGAAATGATATTGCAACACAAGAAAAACAGTAACTAAAAAAAGGTTTGCAAAGAACTATTCAAATAGCTCATAAAAACACAAAAAACCCACATACCTCAGCATCTGCTGTGGAAGATGCGACAGCTTCTCCAGCAACTGCTGCCTGCACACAAAAATGACCACTGATGTCAACTATGAAAACATGCCAACTAGTGAACTACAAGATGCCAACTAATGCCAACTAATGTCAACTGTATTTAAATCAAAATGACTAGAGATGTCAACTACAAAAGGTTGTTATTGACAGACTAAAAACAAAAAATAGTGTTCCGAACTGCTGCATAATTTCATCACTATCTAAAAAAAGGCGAGAAAAAACACTTATATTTGAGATTTTACTTACCCTAGGAGATGACTCAGCTCCCTTGCCAAGTGCTGCACGTCTAGTCCGCTTTACAACACAGAACTGATCAGCATCCTAAGAAAAAAACATGAGCATGGGAAAAAATAAAAAAATGTTATATGACCCAAACAAAACCAAAAAATGGACTTGTGTCATCAACATGCCACTTACCTCAACATCCTCTCCCTGCTCAACACTCTGCGCAAGTCGTGGCTGGCGATTAGCAGGACGCTTCGAGTTCCGGCGAAGAGGTTGACTTCCAGAACGCTGATTAAGCAACCAAAAGAAAACATAAAAAAAAGACATTAGCATACATGCATAAGTTGAAAAACAACTCAAAAACAAAAGAAAAAAAAGTGAATAAAAATACATCTCCTTCATTGCCACCCGCATCTCCTCCTATTATAACCATTTTTGCCCTGCGGAAGGAAATACAACAAAAAAACATAGTTAGAAGATGTGGACAACCAACTACTACAATCATGCAGCCAACTGGGCAGTAAACCTTGTGCAAACTGGACGTCAAATAAGCCAACTAACTTTTTTCTGCCTAATTATTACTTGCCAACTGTGACAAGTAATACCTAGACAGAAAAAAGTTAAGTAAAGGCAACAAGCTCAGTGAGATAACTTATTCTGAAAAAAGCGTCCCTAGTTGAACATGAAGGGAGACACATGAAAACAACCACATCCACAACAAAAGACTTGCACATTGAGAAAAATTAAAATGGAAAATTGGCAAGCATTGGTACTAATTTGCACAAATCAAGGGGTCCTAGTTGCACAAAAGCAGGAGAATAACACATAAACCACCACAGCCACCACAACGCTGGTGGATTGGGTAGATTATATTGGAAAATTGGCAAGCATTGGTGCTAAAATTGTACAAACAAGAGTCCCTAGTTGCACACAGCAGAGGGGGGAACAGCCAACTAGTAAAAGTGTATAACATATGCAACTAAGTAAAACCAACTAAGTAGAGCAACTGGCACAAGTGTATAACATATGAATAGCCAACTTAGTAAAAGTGATGCAGCCAACCGAGCAGGCAACTTGTGCAACTGAACACAGTATAGACAACCACCTAGTACAAAAACAGTGAGCCAACTGACCAAAACAACTGCTGCAACTGCAGAGCATATGGACAGCCAAGTACTATATGGACGCAGCCAACTGAGGAGAATTTTTTGCAACTAACCACTTAAATCTCTGAACACCAACTACGAAATCAGCCAATGCATTGCACACAAAAACAGTGAGCCAACTGACCAAAAGAACTGCTGCAACTACAGAGCATATGGACAGCCAAGTACTATATGGACGTAGCCAACTGAGGAGAATTTTGTGCAACTAACCACTTAAATCTCTGAACACCAACTACTAAATCAGCCAATGCATTGCACACAACATTGCGCACATCTAATACAACTTACAGAATAACTAAAGAATCATGTGCAGGTGTAGAACATATGGACAGCCAACTAGTAAAAGTGATGTAGCCAACTGAGCAGGCAACTTGTGCAACTAAACAGTATGTAGAAACCCAACTAGCAAAAAATTGGTGCAACTGCAGAACATAGGGACAGCCAACTACTATATGAATGAAGCCAACTGGATAGAATTTTGTGCAACTGGAACACAAGTGTCTACCAACTAAAAAGTGGTCGTGATACAAGTTTCACCCTCTTAGTTGGTTAGCACAGGTAATGGTCCCTAATTTGCACAGGTACTAATTTGCACATGTAATGGTCCATAATTACAAACAAGAGGAGAAAAACACATGACCCACGAGAACCACCAGAAGGCTGGCAGATTGGCTATATTATCTCAAAAATTGTCTACTGCTGCTCCTAATTTGCACGCAAGGGGCGACAGAGTTGCACACCGCGGGGGAAAACACTCATCAAAAACACCAGATCCACCGCGAGGCTTCAATCCACAGAAGAGGCACTATCGCCGCGAACCACTCATCCTCCCTGAACCATATGCACGAGCTCACCCCCTACTGCAACTCAAAAACGACAGGATGAGCACAACCCTAACCCATCCCTGCCAATCCGGCGGTTTCCCAAACGAAGTAGTCCGCTGGGGTGACCTCAACCTCGCCGGAAAATGAGTTCGACCTCCCTAACCCCGACCGCGACCTCGACCTCTACCTCGACCTCCCTGACAACGACCGCGACCTCACCGGAAAACGAGCGACCTCATCGGAAAAAGGAGGACAGGCGAGTGGAGAAACAAGCAGGGACGAAGACGAGGAGCGCGCGTAGGAGCAGTACCAGAGCCGCCGCGGACGACGACCCTCGCGGCGCGCCCCGCCGTCGACCACAACCCAGCGGATTTGGAACCGCCTCCGAGCACCAACCAACGGCGAAAGCAAAGGGGGAAAGTGGAGGAATGGGCGGCGAGAGGTGGGGGTGGACGGGGTAATGGCACGAAATTCGAAACCGCCGCCCACTACGCACGACGGCTAAAACGCTGGAGAACTGCCTAATCCTCGATGACATGTGGGTCCCATGGACGATTTATCTCGCGGGCGCGGCGCAAATCGGACCAGGCGACTGGTCCACACGCGGGTCTGAGCGGCGCGGCCCCACCTCCCGACCAGGGGACACCTGGACACCGCGCGGCGTCGATCGGGACGAGATCGAGCGGCTCTCGTTCGGCCGCTCGTTCTGTCTATTTAGTGGCCGGCCGCTTTTTAGATTTCAGGCTCAATATAAAGTGCAACAGCCCTGCTGGGGTCGGTACAGGCATACAATCGTCGTTGTGCAGGACTCTCAAATTTTCCTTTCGATTGAGGATGACTCTTTTGTTTAAACTGAGAGACAAAGTAGGTAGTAACAGGTTGGGTGGTGTGGGGCCTCCTGACGCGCTCCTGATCGCCATTTGGTCGGAGGGGGTTTCACAGCAAGTAAATACTTTCACGCACGTACTAATTTTTTTCTCCCAGTCCCCATGCAAGGCCAAGGCGTACCGCGTACGTAGCTGAGCACAGCTGCTGTGTCGCGTGGCTTTCACACGTACTCCCTCCGTTTCAAATTACTCGTCATAGAAATGGATGTATCTAGATGTATGTGCAGCAACTCTGACGCACGTTCGTCCCAGCAGCAAGCTTGCTGTCCCCTCCCGTTTCGTTTCAAAACCCTCGACTCTCGTATCTACCCCCCTTTCGCAGCAACACTTTTTTTTTGAGGGGTTCGCAGCAACACTTTACTCGTGTACGACGTGCGCGTTACATATAACGTGACAGCCCGTTAGCCCACTCTATATATGCCGTGCAAAGCCACATGGAAAACGCGTGCCAGACACTCTGCCACTCGCGGCAGGGATAATACATCATCTAAAAGCAATATTTCCTATTTGACTTATCTAGCCGTGTCTTGTCTTACACATACTCTGCTCGGTGAATGGTTCATCTACGATTGATATGGTCGGGTTATCGTTGCAAAACATCGTAACCATTTCTCTCCATGCATGCCCCATAGGTTCTAAAAAAACAATTATCTCATTGGCTAAGAACTTTACCATATGCTCATACAAATCTAAACTATATTCATACCATAATATTATTAATTCGCTCATGCAGTGTACAAAAAAGTTGTTTGCTCTTAGAGTAAAGTAAAATGTAAAATTTGACGGATCTCAATGTGGATCAACGGTTCTCTACATGGTCAGAGAAGTAAGAGATCCTAGGGGATTGAGAGTTGGTCGCGACAAGATAACAAAACCACTAACGATGTAGTCGAGTAACAAAACTGCAAACTCAATCTAAGATGCAGCATAAAAGATTCGATACTTGCATAAAGCTCATTGGAGAAGTAGACAATGCTTCCATACAAACAAAGCTAATAGAACAATAACATCCCCTTGCAATTTTTTAAAAGAATTACATGAATAATAGATCAATCAGTCTATACCCCTCGGGATTCCCAATAATTGCCTCGGTTAGAAAACGGCAGACAAGCATGAATCCAAACACTGCAACGAGCAAGCCTATCATACCCACGACATGTCCCATGACACGCAATGCTCGACCGGCAAAGGTTGTCGGGTGGAACTGTACGACGAGTAACATCAGGGTGAAAAAAAAATGGTGATGATAACAAGCTCGACGAGGACCGCGTAGCACAAACACGCATGTCTGATGCATTGCTCGGGCTCCGCGGCTGCGGCGAGTCCGTCGGGATTAGGGAAGTCATGGGAGGGTATAAAAATTCTTTGTATCAATGTCCAAATCTGAGGCCGATCGGGTTGTGCTAGGACTTCGAAGTCGCCGCCATCTCACTTCCATGTCGATCATCTCTATGCCATCCATGGTGTCGCTCGATTGATTGGGGAGATGAAATCAGAGGGAGAAACAGCGCCACCGCCCTTCTTTTCACCAGAAATCAGTACTTGTGGGCAAACGAATCAAAGGGGATCGATACAAACCTCGGGAACGAAGTAGGCAGCCCTCGAAATAGAATGGCGTGCTCGCATGTATATCCCGATCGTGCTTGGTTATTCATAACACCGTAAAAAAAAGCACCGTAGATTCGTAGTAGTATTACAAGTACCGGCCGGACTCTTGGATCTTCTTTTCTTGGGGATGACCCTTTAAATTTAAATCGGGGACAAATCCTAACAGACTTCTCAGAAGAAAAATCCGAAACAATCATGTGGACACGTCAGGGAAGAACCGACTGCCATAACCATTGCCACGACGCTAAGATCACCACAAACCACCGAGATCATCGCGATGACCCTACCATCCTCACACATCCATCAGTCCCTCCAACCGGTGCAACTCCAAGAATGATGATCCCAGGGGGAGCATGACGCATGAAGTCACCATTGTGTGATTACGATGAGATGAATATATTGCCTTTGTCAAAATTAAAACACATGCCTACCGAGTGTTTAACGAGTTACATGAGCATAACCGACTCGAATTCCCAGGCTAATAACGGAAACACGATTGATTCATGTTACTGCACGATATTGCTTCAAGTAGTAGGACTCCTCTCTCTCTCTCTCTCTCTCTCTCTCTCTCTCTCTCAGAACAAAAAGTTTTTCAACTCTTTATTATATCTTTATAATTTGAATTGGATTTAACTGTAATCCCGAACAAACTACTCGGACGGATTTCACTAGTGGTAAAATTGTTGGCGCTTGACGTAAATTATATCCTCTCCCGGACGAGAAGAGAAACGCGGCTGCGGGAGAAGAGGTTTCGCTTTTGGTGCGGGCCCTGGTGACGCACGTAGGCACATGCATGCATGCATGCACCCCTACGTCCGGCGGTTTGGCTTCAGAATAGCTTTTTTCTCCGCACAAGGTGTGGTTAATTCTTTCTTTCTCATTGTTTTTGATACGGTATCGATGCCAAGAGAACAGGCGTGAGTAAATTTACATTTGTGCAAGGAGACAACATGTGTTTTCTTCCAGTTTTTGGGCTCCTCACAGCGATCATTAGTTAGAAGTATTCCGAGACATAATTATAGATTTAGCCTTGTCACAAGATTTTCGAATACTGAGCCAGGGGTGAAGAGCTATCTTGTTTTCTTGGTAGGAATATCTTAAGAATTCGTATAACTTATTTTCTGTGCAACAATTTGGTTCGGCCAAGGAGAAATACTAGCAAAATCACCATTTTAATCCAAAGTAGAAGTACATGTTTGAGAACTCCTCTGGTCTGAAAATCTTTGCTCGGAAACAGAGAGTACTCCCTCTGGCTTCTCGTTTGAAGGATGTTGGCTTTCGTTGTGCCTGCGTGGCCCCGGCCACAACTAGTCCACGCACGGACGGAGACTGGTGTTTCTGATTCTTTGCCGTGTTTGTTTCTCTTTTGCTTTGGCTGGAACGGTACTTTGGGTGCTCGTGGCGGCGTGGAGGCCCAAGCAGATTCATGTCCCTGTCTTCCGGTGCTCCTCCTCAAGGCAGGAAAGAGGCACAAGAGGTACTTTCCTTTTGATTGGGTGCTCAAGTTTATTTAGGCTAGGCTTTCTGATTAGGGTTAGTTATTCTTAGTACAATTAAAGGTGTGTTTAGGGCACATCTAGATGTGCTCTAGTTATTGCACATCTAAGTGAGTGAATCAAGCATAAAGAGAAAAAGAAAAAAAAGAAAGAAAATATTCACACGAATCTCAATGTAAGATCAATGGCATATGACTTAGATGTGCAATACTTATGGCACATCTAGATATGCTTTAGCAAAACTGTACGATTAAGTACGACCCTAGGCTGGGTAGCGGGAGCAACTTTGTATTTGTTACGAACCCAAACGATGAGTACTTACCAATGACCACAAGTGCCAAATAAAAACACTGAACTGAAGCCCTAGACAATAGGATTGCCTTAAGTACTTGACCAATTCTTGGAGTGATGGAAACGGAACATGCCCTAAAAACTTAAAATGTACTCACACAAATAAAAAATTGGGCATGCCACTATAACAATTTGTACATGTGTTGTAAGAATTTATTATCTGTTCTTAGAGTAGAAAAGGTGAAATCTTACATGAACCTCAATGTGGATCAACGGTACTCCGTGTTGTGCGAGAGCTAAGACATCTCATGGGATTAAGAATAAGCTGCCTGAGAAACACAAAATGACAAACACATGTATAAAATGTTGTGTAAAAGGGTCTAATAATAAAACTGCTAAATCAATTTAAAGTGCATTGTAAGAGAGTCGATTAATCAAACATATACACAACTAGCTCATTAAAATGTAGAACACGCTTCCATACAAAGAAACTAAAACATAACCAACCCTCGCGAGTCTATTTTGATTTACAGAATAATAAATCTACCATTCTATACCCCTTAGGGTTCCCAACAAATGTCTCGAGTATAGCACTAAAGAGAAGAACAAATCCAAGTACCACAATTAAGGGTGATCAGGTTGTGCTTCGATGCTGCCACCATCGCCACCATGATCGGCGTTTTCGATGTCGATCATCTCTGCACCGTCCATGGTGTCGCTTGACTGATTGTGTATCTTGGTCGGATGACCTTATGGGAGAGGTGAAATTGGAGAGATCAACGTTGTCTATGCTTTTCACGACCAATCAGCAGCACCACCTTGTAGGCAAACGAATCAAAGCCCCCCGATATTTCCTGTATATGCAACAGAAACAAAGTAGGCAGCCCTCGAAATTCAGTGGCGTGCTCGCGTGTACCCAATGGCATTTGTTTTTTTTTTCACGGTAAATTTTTCTTACGGTACGAATGGCGTTTGTTTATATGAGTTGTTCAAAAATATTGCACCGTGGAGTTGGTACATGCATAGTAACATCATAGGACTATCTAATTAATGTTTTTTTCTTGATTGAGGATGCTTAACCTAGTTAACGAGCGCTCCTTCGGAAGCCTCGCAACGATCAACGCCACTTGGCGCGCTCTCAGTCATTCGCCACGTGTCGCGCTCTAGACGTTCCCTTCGGATTTTATTTTTTTATTTTTCTGCACACATTTTCGGCTTTTTAAACGGTTTTTTCCTGGGTTTTTTCGATGTTTTGGTTTTCTCCCGGTCTTCCTTAGCTTTTCGATAAAAAAATTCGAAAAAAAATTTCTTTTGCACGAAGAAAACGCGTTTTCTTTTTTCCCCTTTCGCGAAAGTCACGGTTTTTTTCGCAAGAGGCACGGTTGTGCTTTAGCGAGAGTCACGGCCGTGCCTTTCGAAAACGAAAAAAAACGTGTTTTCTGTTTTTTTTTCTTTCGCGAGAGGCACGGTTGTGCTTTCGCGAGAGTCACGGCCGTGCCTCTCGGAAAGGGAAAAACGAAATGCATTTTCTATTTTTTTTCTTTCGGGAGAGTTACGGTTTTGCTTCCGCAAAAGGCACGGTTGTGCTTTCGTGAGAGTCACGGCCGTGCCTCTCAGAAAGGGGAAAAAATATGTATTTTCTATGTATTTTTTTTCGCGAGAGTCACGGTTTTGCTTCCGCGAGAGGCACGGTTGTGCTTTCGCGAGAGTCACAGCCGTGCCTCTCGAAAACGAAAAAAACGTGTTTTATGTTTTTTTTCCTTCCACAAGAGTCACGGTTTTGCTTCCACAAGAGGCACGAATGTGATTTCGCGAGAGGCATGGGCATGCCTCTTTCGGAAAGGGAAAAAACCGTGCTCCTGATTCGGTTTTTCGCCCGGTTTTTTTCATCTGGTTTTTTCATGAAAAAAAAAGTTCGTCAAAACCTATCAACATGGGATCTAGTTTTGAAGATCTCGACACGAGGAATTCAATGATGAAAACGGTTCGAGATTTGGACGCACGGTTTAAAAGATAAAATGTTTTGAATAAACGGATCTACGAAAAAAGGGAAAACTCACAGGTTGCGGCAAGTGACGCGCTGCATGTGCGCCACTTCTTGGAACCTGGAAAAGTGAAGTGTTCTTTGCAACGAGTACTCCTTAATTAGTGATTTCGACAATTGTCTGGGTTGGGCGAGACCTCCCGACTCGCTCCTGGTCACTATGTCTCGACGGAGACTTCGTAATAACGACTAAATCTTTTCAAGCATGTAATTACTCCCTTCGTCCGGAAATACTTATCCAAAGAATAAATGTATCTAGATGTATATTAGTTTTAGATACACCCATTTGTATCCATTTCTATGACAAGTATTTCTGAACATAGGGAGTATTTTTTACTCTCCCTTCTTATGCAAGAACCAGGGCGTACGTGGCTGGCTGACACACAGCCCTGCCCCAATAGCTCACGCAGGTACACCGCTTTTGATGCGTGCAATGGCTAAGCTGCCATTGTGACGCACGTACAACGCAGCAGCTAGCTGTCTCGCCCCGTTTCGTTTCAAAACACTCTACTCTGTATGTTTCAACCGATCGGGCCGGATAAATTGTAGCACAGTAATTAAAAGTTTCGAGTGGTATTTTTGTTTGGATTATAATCCAAAATGGGGAGCCCGTCGTCCTTTTTCTGAAAGCTTTTTTTCTAAAGCGGAGGTAAAAAAAGATCTCATATTTTAATTAATATAAGAATCATAGCAAAAAAATAATATAAGAAGATAGTTGCTTATAGTTAATTAATGAAAAGCCGGATGAAAGCTGTCAAAACGATATCTCACACAAACCATTGTGAAGAAAACCTCACAGAGCTGGCACATTGACATCATCGTCATCACTTCTCCTAGACAAACGCTATTGCCATCCATTCTCTTTGAGTAAGCAACCATTAGCCCAGTCTACACCTGCAGAGGCCATGTAAGGCCATTTGAAGACCCATGCCAATCACTCAGTCATTCGTGATGGGGACAACTAGCTCCGATTTTGATGGAGAGCTATGAAGGAGAACTATGGAAGATAACCGAACAAACCACCTGCCGCTCGTCATCGTTGCCATCCGGACCCCACCACCTTAGCTCTGACTTCGCAACTACACACAACCCGAGACAATCCAGCGACACACCGAAGAAGAGCCGGCTATCACAACCATTGCCGTGAGCCCTACACCGCTCACCCCACCGTTGTTGCCATAGAAGCCGCAACACCATCACCACCAACCATCACCACCAACAACAACGACCGTCGTGATAACCCCCACCATCCTCCTGAACCCACTAGTCCCACCAACCAATGACCGCTCCAAGAACAATGCCTCAAGGGGAGGACCATGATGGAGGACGTGAACACCGTCTGATCCCGATGAGATGAATATATTACCATTTGTCAAAATAAAAAAGGCCGAATAAGCAAATAATAATTTTTGATATGATCAAATGAAACAATACATGCCCTCCGTGTGTATATCATTCTACACTTCCTATCAAAGACCTCTTCTATAAGATGAATGACAAGAAGGACCACATGAGGCACAACAATGATCAAGACTATCATACCCATGATGCATCCACGGACACGCAACCAACCGTGTTTGTCAAGTGAAATAATTTGTAGAGCGCATAAGGGTTACAACATTGGCAGTAAGAATGATCTTTGTGAGGGCCGAAAAACACACACAAAAATATCTTCTATGTTGCTCAGGCTTTTCTGCCGCAGTGAGGGCCGTCAATGTTAGGGTTGTCACAACGAGACATCGGAATCCTTTCTTTCAATGCCAAAAGACACGTCGGTTAGGTTGCACAAAAATAAAACTAATAATTCGGTGAGAAATTTATAAATTTCTTCATACAAATATGAAAAATGTCCATGCAGTACAAAAATTATTGTTTCTCGTTATATTAAAAACAAGAAGTGAAATCTTATGTGGATCTCAACGTGGATCAACGATTATGGCATCGACTAATAACTAAGAGATCTCAGCTGATTGAGAGAGTAAAAATATTCATTAACTCAACAAAAATATAGTGTAAAGGAGTCAATCATATACGTAACCGCGAGGAAACCGCAACACAGAAGAAGGCACATCTGCTACATTGCTTAGGCACCGAGACCACGGAAAGTGCATCGGGGCTAGGCTCATCATTGTGAGGCATCACGATCCTCTCTCTCCATGCTTAAAGAGACGTCGATCAGGTTGTGCTTCGCCCCGTCGTTGTCACCATAGTCACGGATTTCGGCATCGACCATCTCTACGCCTTCCTTGGGCTCGCTTGATTGCTGTTGGATCTTATGGAAATGATATACCGTGGAGGATGAAATTTGAGGGGTTAGTGCTGCTCGGCTTTTCACGGTAAATCAATCGCACCGAAAATTATCTTGTAGGCAAAATATCAAGCGGATCGGCAATTGTCAGTTAGGCAGCCCTCAAAATCTACTGTGGTGCTCATATCCCGTGGAGTTTGGTTTCAAAGCATGCAAAGTACTAGTATCTCTGAAGCCCTATTATTTTGACGTTTAGTGATCCTTTCGTTGTGGTTGCACGGCCAGTGAGACTGGTGTTTCTGATTCCTTGTTGTCTTGTTCCTTTCTGTTTTGCTTTCGCTTTCGCTGGTGGTGTGGAGCCCGATATAGATTTCTATTCCCTATCTTCTAGTGGTACTTTCTTTAATTGGGTGCTCAAGTATCTAGGCTACGCTTCCTGATTAGGGTTACCGGTAATTTCTAGTTCGAGTCAAAAAACGAGTAAGGACTTCAACTATATTACCTATCCCTTCCGTCCCAAATATAAGAGCGTATTTAAAAGATCCAAGTACCTAAAATGAAATTAATACACATACTCAACTATGACTTTAAAGTTCATTGGCAAAAAGAAACCTATGACTTTAAAGTACACATATTCAGAAAGTTAATTTGTAAAAAATTATTCTTTTCCTAATTTCAAGTTTAGTCGGCTAAAACCTAAGCTGTTTTATTTTGGGTTCTTGGAATATTGTAAATGCACAATTCTTTATTTTTGTGTATTCAGAACATATGTATTTTATATTACATTATTGGTTTTACTATTTTTGTGTTGTGTGAGTGATAATTTTAGAAGTGCCAATACCGGTGCTGTTTGAAGATGCCTATAAATCGCCATATTGTGTATGCTAATATCAGTGAGGACTTGAAGATGCCCATAACCATATCTGCTCTATGCCGATGCTTTGTTGAGACAGGAAGGCATAGAATCAATAATTGGATTGATGACATAATTGCTGAATTCAAAGCTAAGAAGCCGAGGAGAGCATATCTGTAGTTATTGGTCAGTCTGGTGTGTTCTGTGGTTCTGGCTATGGAGCACTCACTAAATAGTAATTCTTCACAACCAGATATGTTGGTGTTATTATGTATCTATGTGAACAAACTATATAGATATATGTATGTAAGATGTATAATTTGTTCCAGTTTATGTTGGGAGACTGAGTTGCATCTGTTTCTGTGCAAAATTTGCTTTTATTATGAAATTGCCCCTGGTTGCTTATCACGCTCCGCCACTGTCTGTTTGTGAAATACAAGTACTTTTATTATTATATATGTGTAGCCTACCTCAATAATCGTGAACATATACTTTCAGAAATACCAAATGCGATAAATATACCTCGGAAAGCATGTTCACACTAATTTCAACCTTCATTATATCCACATACACAGGCGACAGAGGGGTCCGTCAGAAAAAACAAAGTTGGGTTGCACCTTGCAACATCAAGCTTTTCTAGACCATCAGGGTTTGGCTCCCGGTTTCCATTTCCTGTAAACAAAACCATAGTAGCACATAATTTAGGTTTGCCACATGAGCATGGATGTTTGGTAAGGTCTATGGGGAAACATGTTACTGCTTTCTACTTTTCCTTCCCCATCCTAAACGGGGTCGATGATCTAAGCTCATATCTCGATGTCAACCAGACAACCGGCGCATCAAGACCATAGCCAAACATGGCAGGACCGACTTCCTCCTGCAACATCAGCTACGCTAGTGATAGGCGCTCTCCTTCCCCTTCTATGCCTAGTATCTGAACAAGATTTGGTTTTTTTTGGTTGTGTGTGTAGTAGGGGGGAGGGGTCTATAAATTTTGTTGTAGAAAGCATTGTGTGTGCGTACGTGCATGCGCGTGTGCACGCACTATGAACCTTTGGTGTGGATAGTAGGAACCTCCTATCTTTTGTAGTAGGAAACTTTCACGAGTGTAGTCGAAAGCTCTCATTTGTGTACCCAGAAGTTCAACTTTTATGTAGTAGAAAGCTCTTGTGCATGGAATTGGGAGTGTTTTCCTAGGAGATCTGAAGTAAAAGTGAGCATACCTTGGGATGGGTCTGGCTTGCAAAAGACCGGTCTTGATACTACGAGCCCAAGCCCGGCTTGAAACTCAGAAATACCTCTTTCCTCAAGCCCAAGCCGAAAGCCCGGAGTTCAGAAGACTGGATCAAACATTGTATTTCAGTACATACATGTGGAAGCCTGGTCGATAAAGTCGGAAAATGCAAGCCCGAGCACGGCCCGAATGCTCTTTCAAGCCGCAAAACAATGCACTAGTGTGATCTGGTTTTTCTAGGGCAGCCTTGGACTAGGTCGTCGGACAGAGCTGCCCATGCCAAGGTTTACAGAAGTTGGTCATTATTTTAGTCGTAGTAGGATTCTCTTTTTGTGTGGTAGTAAGCTCATCGGCTGAAAAAAAAATTGTGGAAATTAGAAGTTGGTGTTGAGTTTTATAGGAGGTAATTGCTGATTTGTAAGTTTCAAAATTTTACATTTCCTACACCTTTTTATCTGGCTCTGGCAACACCTATAGCTGCTCACCAATGACAACGCCACCGGTCACCAGCAACAGCCGGTACTGGTGGCGCGGAGGCTTCAAATGAGAAAGGGAAGGGGCATGCTGCAATGCTTTCCCGAGTTTTGACCAAGAACTCCATTATTGTCTCGCTACCTGAATTAGGGTGCACGCTATGCGTATCACTTGGAAATACGATGGCTCTCAGCATTTTCCACATTGTGACAACTTATTTTATATATTTGATCTTTTTATCGGTTTCATGTCTGAAGTCGTGGAATCATGTGTGCGGGTGCAGAGAAACGGACGTTTATAGTTAAAACCGCTGGGCAAAGGAAACCAGATCCCCATGACACCAACACGGGAAAACCCTTTACATCTTGAGGTGTACGTACATGCATATGCTATATAACACCAGTATACGGTATAATTTTCAGGTTGACTTAATGATGACAGTGCATGGGGTACGATGTTCTCTTTGTTTTATCTGGTACAAAACACTAATCGGAATAAATGGTCCAGTAGTTCAGCCACTTAGTCAATCACTGTATGTTTTACTCAGATAGATCCAACGGATGGTCTACCCCTTAGGCCAACTCCACCGCGCGACCCTATCCTGTCCGTCCCCGTCCGTTTGGGGTAAAAGGGACAAACGAGACGGCCCAGCGCACGGCCTCAAACGGACAAATGTCCGGATTCCGTCCACTTTCAACCCATCCCCGGCCCAAACTTGCGCTCGGTTTGGGGTGAAACGGACGCGCGCGGACGGCCTCGACGCATGCCCTTGTCCCCCCCTCCCCCGTGGCCCGCCTGTCGGGGACACTAACAGTCCCTCCGCTCCCAACGCTTCACCCTCTCTCCCCGCCCCGCCCCGCCGCCGGCGCCGCCGCTATTCTCCGGCCGCCTCCTCACCGCGCAGCCCCCCCGTCGTCCATACCAAACCACGTCTCGACATGGTCGCCACCACGCCCGCGCTTCCGCCGTAGTTTTGGTCGTCGATCGGAGGAGGTTTGGCCGTCCCGTCCTTGCCGGTGGCAGAGGGGACACGACTGCCGGCGACGTACCACGGCGGCCGAGGCAGATTCCGACGAGAGCTCCAGAGCGGCCAGTAGCCGGCCGACAACCACCCCTGCTGCGTCGAGGTGATCATCGCGGCCTCTTCGCCACCACGACCGCAAGGTGTTCGACCTTTTGCCAACAAAGGTCTGGACAGTGGAGACGAGTTTTTCTTCCATCACTTCCTTTGTTCATCGGACGATTCGTCGTCGGATGATGACGATCTTGTGGTGGCTGCACTGGTCGTTCACGACCATATTCAACGGCAGCTTCCTCGGTACAGGGGGTCAGTCCCTGGCCGTGCTCCCAACCTGAACCGCAACAGGGAGAGAGGCCACGCCCTGCTCTATGCCGATTATTTTGCCAACACCCCGCTCTTCAAGCCGGATAAATTCCGTCGCCGTTTTCGAATGGCAAGGCATGTGTTCAATCGTATCCGAGAGGGAGTGGTTGCTCATGACCCATACTTCGACTGCAAGACGGATGCCCTTGGCAAGCTTGGATTCTCCTCTTACCAGAAATGCACCGCGGCCATCCGCATACTTGCATATGGAATTCCAGGCGATCTGGTGGATGAGTATGTGCGTATGAGTGAGACAACATGTCTGATGTCAATGTACAAGTTTTGTCAGGCTATGATCGAGGTCTTTGGCGCAGAGTACTTGAGGCAGCCAACTGCCGCTGATACAGAGAGATTGTTGGCGACCAACGCAGCTAGAGGCTTTCCAGGTATGCTTGGCAGCATAGATTGTATGCACTGGGAGTGGAAGAACTGTCCATTTGCTTGGCAGGGCCAGTACAAGGGGCATGTTAACGGGTGCACTGTCATATTAGAAGCGGTGGCATCACAAGATCTTTGGATATGGCATTCTTTCTTCGGTATGGCAAGTTCTCACAATGATATCAACGTGCTGCAGTGTTCTCCAGTCTTCGCGAGGCTTGCAGAAGGCCACTCCCCACCTGTCAACTTTGAGATCAACGGCCACCATTACAACAAGGGATACTATCTAGCAGATGGTATATATCCTCAGTGGTCAACTTTTATGAAGACAATCTCGAAACCCAAGGTGAGAAGAGAAAGTGATTTGCCCAAATGCAAGAGAGTGTTAGAAAGGATGTGGAACATGCTTTTGGTGTGCTTCAATCCCGGTGGGGTATCGTTCGAAATCCTGCACTGTCATGGGATGAAAGGAAGCTTTGGGAGGTGATGACTGCTTGTGTGATCATGCACCACATGATCGTCGAGGACGAGCGTGATGAGAGTATCTTCGACCAAGGATTTGATTATCAAGCTGAAAATATTGAGCCCCCGCACCAAGACCCGGCCACATTTGAACAGTTTGCCCAATTCCATCGTGAGATGCGTGATTGGCACACTCATGTGAATCTTCAAAATGACTTGGTTGAGCATGTGTGGGATCACATTGGCAACCAATAGATGTATTTGTCCATTTTATGTTCAGTCAAGAAAATTTCGATTTGGTTGTAAAACTATTTTATTAAAGACAATTTTAATTGGGTTGTAAAATAATTTTAATTTTCAGACAAATATTTGGGTTCGAAAATAGTTTTGATGCAAATTTGGGCATTTTTTGACCCTGACGAACATCATGGGTCAAAAGGATGCGGCCGCGCGCTGGGCGCACGGCCACCGCATCTCAGGACAGGCCCGGACACGACACTAAATCCCTATCCAAAAGAATAAAAACCGGGCAAAACGGATGTCCATTTAAGATCGTGCGGTGGAGTTGGCCTTAATTCTGCCTTTTCGAGACGAGTATGTTGTGCCCAAAACTGGTCCGGCGTCCTCGAAGACTGGTTTCTCTCTTTCTTTGTCTTCTTGTCTCTGTGTTGCCTTGTCTCCAGAAAGCTCTGCCCTGGCTGCATGCGAGGAGGACCAGGTAGATTTCTGTCGTCTTATCTCTTTCAGGGTCCTGGAAGCAACTACTCCGTATTATGGATGGGTCCAGCTTATTCTTTGCTTTAACTGGGGTTAGCTAGGCTTCTTGCTAGAATTTTTCACCAGACTAGGTTTGCGTCTACTTAGAGTATAATTAGAAGGACATTAATTATGACAATTTTTTAAAGATCTAAGATGTAATTATAGTAAGGTCTTTAATTCTAGAGAAAATGACACCACACACAAATAAAACTAGGCGCGAGGATACATATTATTTCATAATGTCATAAATAGCTCATTCTCATATACGTACTATAAACTTGTTTTGCAGGCTCTCTTTGGGTCAAAATCGTGCTAGCTTAGCAAAAATTCCACATCGGCAGATGACATACAAGAGGGGTTATTTGAAAAATTGCTGCACAGGTTCTTACTGCAATGACATCAACAATGTTTGGTATTGTATACGGTCAATACTAACTAAACGTCACATGCGATGCATGTGACCCAAGTTGTATTGGTACCTCCGTGCCATTTATTTTGAAATTTTCACCCCAGCAATCTCCAAATTCTCGTTAGTAGTTCATTGTTTCTTCTATCTTTTGACACAATTACGACCCAATGGACCATCCAGGTAGCGGACATTGGCGACCAACAAAGTTGACCGAGATGGTGGAATCGAAGCGACGAGAACCCAGCGGTGAACCTCAATTTTGGTTAGTGTGTTTGATTCTCGTTCTCCCTTACCAACCTAGTTGGGATTTTGACAACTGTAGTTTTCGTATAGTTCAATAAGCTGTTTTGGGTGGCTTGGTCATAAAGGCATAAGAAGATCGCCGAAGCCTGGTCGCCCCTCTTGCGCTGTTTTAGGAGGTCAATGTCACCGTTAGCTTGCAAGACATAGACACACTCCCGAGCATTTAAAATTCCTTGTGCTCTCTTAAGCTTGGCTGGTTCGGCTTGATGTGTGATGTTTCATATGACAACTTTACACGACATTCCAAGACGCACAGAAACATCGCATACACATTTTAGTTTTTCAAGTAGGTGTAAAAATGATTTGATTTGATTTTGTATATGTTGGCATGCGTGTTGAGTACATGACTTGGTTTGTTTGCGGGGTCATATCCGCATCCGGCGACAATGTGATAGTTTATTATCAAGCCAGTTTTTCAGAGAAGGCGTACTGAAGCACTTCTTGTTTTTTAACCTTTCGGATTGTATTCTTATTTTGGTTACAAATATGGCACCCTTAGGAGGAGGGGGCCGAGAATGATTTTCTTGAAGTTGCATCATTTGATTCCACCAACGCAAATAGAACTACGATGCTAGTCTGATATTTACCATGGAAGGTGTAGAGACGCGTGGCGACTAATGTATATAAAGCTGGAATTAAAACTCGAAGCTCGTAAGCTAAATGAGTAACTCGAGGAAGCTTTGATTATCCGCGAGTAGCTGTTTTGGTTCCAAAATAGTGTAACATTTGTTTAACTTATATTCAGCCGAACATTAGGTAAACTATTATTACGGGACCTGGGGAGTACGGACGTCCAGACACGCCAGCCCTAAAATAGGAATCCGCATTGGAGGGATGAAAGGACATTTGGGGCCGGAATGATGGTCGGCAGTTGGAGATGCCCTAGGCTTTGAGCTAGCTACTCCATATACGAAGACAAAAAAGAGTAAACTTATTTCAGTAAGTTGGTTGTAATAAAAATTAAACTATTGTCAAGCTTCACTCGGCTGCAATATAAGGCAATCAAGCTCCGTCCAGCAAGGTAGCCAATCACTAACTATTTTCAATAACTAGATGTTGTTCTAAGAGAGAAAAGAGGAACCGACGAAGCTAACACATAAGCGACCCAGAGCTGGCGACAATGTGGTTGGCCGGGGTCAGTGATTTAACTAGCGAGGATGGGAGGCTTTTCGAAAATGGTAGCCTAACAAATCCCCCTCCCCCCCTCCCCCTTGATTTTTAGTCCTCTCCCAAACGGCAGTTCTGTTGGTCCACCTCAACTACTCCGTGAACTCCACATGAAATCCCCCTGTTGATGTAGCATTACTCGAGGATTTTAGCTCTGATTACAATAACTCTAGACTTACGGACAGTTTTGTCACGGACTAAAGTTGTAGGCTGATGTGTCCTCTTCCTTACGATAATCCTACATCTACGAAGCCTTATGTAACCTGCCTATTAATCCTATCGGCTATCGCCCCCTCACACCCCCCCCCCCATTGATTTTCACCTGGGTGGGCCCCGCATCCCCCTTCCCTCCAGTCAAATCTTTCCAACTATGCTCGCCACCGTAAAACCTAAGTAACATCCCGTGGATGTAGCATTGCTCCTCTTCCTTTTTTGCGGGATAATGTGGGTTTTATTCCTCAGAAACAGAATTACAGTCTGCTAGTACATCATGAGTAACGCTGGTTGGCACACGGTGCAACCAACAGGCGGTGCTACCACCAGATCTTCCTATACTAGCTAAACTATGAGCAACTCTATTTTGATGATGCTCAATTTCAACTCTATTGCTCATATTCCTTATTAACCTCTCCCTGAATTCCAAGGTGGGTCTCCCTTTGATTTTCAACCAAATAATTCTATGTGTGTCCCTAAGTGTAGCATTTCTCCTCTGATTATAGCAACCGCGGCCATGACGACGACGAAGGGGTATCACCTGCATGACTCCTACAATTAAGTATGTGCCAAGAGAGGAGAGAGGCGTTTTGGCACGTGGGAGCATATGCTCCTGGTTTTTAAAATGTGTTTTAAACATATTTTGAAATGTCACAATATTCTGACAAAGTGATTCCCGACTGCATTTTGACATTCTACGTGCACAGAAACTCGTTTTGCGAAAAACCGACAACTTTCATGTCACATGTAAAAAAGACAAAATTTAGTGTTAAAAAAGGATTTCCATGAGACATTATTTTGTCTTTTTACGCAAGGCGTATAAAATGTTAGTTTTTCACGAAACTTAGCATGCGCACATACAATGTTGAAAACGCGTCAAATTTGTGTTTGAAATTTTTTGACATTTTAAAATATATTTTTCGTTGGCAGGAGCATATGCTTCCATGTGCGAAAGTGGAGAGAGGGCCAACACG
Source organism: Triticum dicoccoides (assembly GCF_002162155.2). Taxonomy (NCBI): domain Eukaryota; kingdom Viridiplantae; phylum Streptophyta; class Magnoliopsida; order Poales; family Poaceae; genus Triticum; species Triticum dicoccoides. Next base: position 603,496,673 of record NC_041390.1, on the reverse strand, counting down.
CACATTACGTACACGTACATAGCCCGCCACCGTGCATGTCCAACATGCATGCAGGTCCGCAGTACGTGCCGCCAAGATGTCTTTCCAGCCTTCCAGGAGCTGCCAACTTGGAGTGTACCTCGCCGGCGTGCTCCTGGCCGTCGACGCGCGCGCTCACGGCTCACCTCCCAAGACAGTGCAAACACGCAGCTCGCCGACGTGCATCCATGTTCCCCGTGTGTGTAGCCCGACCGACCACCACGAGCCATCTGCACATGCATGCATGCATGCTACGAGTACTACACAAGAAGTCAAGAATGACGAAAGAACCTTTTCTTTTCTTAAGCGAAGCCGGCCAATTGGGGGAAATAAGGCCGGCCATGTGCAGTCTAACCCCTTTTCACTCTTTGGTTGGCCCATTATCTGAGTTTTCTTTTTCTTTTTTTTCTCAAAAAAAACCTGAGTTTGTTCCTAATCTTTTCTTCTTCCAATTTTTCTTTCTTTATTTTCCTTTTTGTTTTTATATTTCTCATATTTTCTTTTATTTCTATTAGTCTGAATGCACAGTTCATTCATTCTCACAACAATAGGCATGTAATATTTTGTTAACGGACCTCTATAGTATTTCTCCTCTCATTTTTTAATAAAATAAATGATTAATCACATTAGAGTCTATTTTGTACTCCCACCGTTCCTTTCATAGTGAACTATGTGATTTAATCAAAAACAAATACACCTTACATTGTGGGATTTTATCAAAAAACAAATACACCTTATATAAAGGAAGGGGTGGCCTAGAGTGAACTATGTGATTTAATACATTCGTTACATTCATCAACATGGAAAAATGTGTCCATGAAAAGAATAAAATGTTTCCACCCAGACACGAACAAAAGCTTGTTTTCATCACTTGCACACAGCGAAATATAAGCTCACATTTTTCTTTCCAACCAACATGTGTAGACTGTAGAGAAGGAGAAGGTCCCTTTAAGAAGAAAATAAGATAGCAAATGGCCTGGAAGGGTTTCAGTGTGCAGTGCCCTGCTTATTAGCTTGTCCCATTTGTGGATCGATCGATCTTCAGAATCAAGCTAAGTTGAGTCGGAATTTGAAGTGCGCATGATTAGCTAGTACTCTAGTACTCCCTCCGTTCCAAAATAGATGACCTAACTTTGTACTAATTTAGTACAAAGTTGGGTCATCTATTTTGGAACGGAGGGAGTAGTGGCTAGCTATGAAAGGTCGTGACCCGGCTTAGGCCAATGGCATGGCTGCTGCAGGAGACGATGCGCTGCATCCATTCGAGCCACTCAGCGGGACTGGTTGGTCTTTGGCCGCCGCGGTGCAACTTGACCGCATTCTTTGGAGTCTCTCACAATGCGGCAACTGGCAGATGACCGAGATCGTCCCATACTTGACTTGTATTGATTTGGAGGTAATTGTATCGATGATGCTTGAACTTGCAATGGATGTTCATTTTAGTGTATGAACTTAAAAAATACGTCGAACTAGTTCTAAAACTTGGTTGGCGCGTGCAAATACGATGCTAAACACATCTGTAGAAGTATAACGTGCCGACATGGCACCGTGTTTGACTGATGTGGCATGGGGTCCACTTGTAATTACGACATATGATTATTTGAATACTATATGTATCTATGAGTAGTGGGCTCCACCCATCAATCCAGAAGGAAACTTGATATTAATAATTGTGCTTTTTTTGAGAAATTAATAATCGTGCTTGACAGCAGTCGAACCGGACTGCTGCCTCCAGGTTGCATGGGCTGGCCACACCAAGGTGTTTCAGTGATAGCATGGCGAAATCACTAATTAAGGAGTACTCGTTGCAAAGAACATTCAATTTTTTCAGGTCGCGACAAGTAGCGCACATGCAGCGTGCCGTCGCAACCTGGAAATTTTCCCTTTTTCGTAGATTCGTTTATTCAAAATGCTTTATCTTTTAAACCATGCGTCCAAATCTCGAACCGTTTTCACCATTGGATTCCTCACGTCGAGATCTTCAAAACTAGATCCTATGTTAATAGGTTTTGATGAACATTTTTTCACAAAAAAAACTGACGAAAAAAATCGGGCGAAAAAACCGAACCGGGAGCACGGTTTTTTCCCTTTCCGAAAGAGGCACACCCGTGCCTCTCGTGAAATCACACCCGTGCCTCTCGTGGAAGCAAAACCGTGACTCTCCTGAAAGGAAAAAAACAAAAAACGCGTTTTTTCGTTTCCGATAGGCACGGCCGTGACTCTCGTGAAAACGCAACCGTGCCTCTCACGGAAGCAAAACCGTGACTCTCACGAAAAAAACAGAAAACGCGTATTTTTTTCTTTCTCAGAGGCACGGCCGTGACTCTGAGAAAGCACAACCATGCTTCTCGCGGAAGCAAAACCATGACTCTCGTGAAAGA
>NC_041390.1:603424041-603494010 GCF_002162155.2 Triticum dicoccoides | reverse complement strand
CACGGTCGTGACTCTCGCAAAAGCACAACCGTACCTCTCGCGGAAGCAAAACCATGACTCTCGCGAAAGAAAAAAAACAGAAAATGTATTTTTTTTCATTTTCGAAAGGCACGGCCGTGACTCTTGCTAAAGCACAAGCGTGCCTCTCGCGGAAAAAACCGTGACTTTCGGGAAAAAAAAAACGCGTTTTTTTTGCGCAAAAAAAAGTTTCTCAATTTTTTTATCGAAAAGCTAAGGAAGACCGGGGGAAAACCAAAACGTCGAAAAAACCAGAAAAAAACCGTTTAAAAAGCCGAAAACGCGTGCGGAAAAATAAAAAAAATCCGAAGGAAGCATTCAAAGCACGACACGTGGCGAATGGCTGAGAGCGCGCCAAGTGGCGCTGATCGTTGCGAGGCTCCTGAAGGAGCGCTCGTGGCCTACAGCCAGTGGCCCATTAGCACATGTTAACATAAAAAAGTAAAAGTCTGTAAATTATAACTAAAATAATAATAGTTAGATTCAAATATTTGTGTGTAGTTAATAATTACCTCATGTATACAAATATTCGTGTGTTATTAATAATTGACTCGTGGTATACAAATATTTGTTTGCATATATATATATATATATATATATATATATATATATATATATATATATATATATATATATAAACCAGGCCCCATGCCACACTATGGGTTATTAAATATTTGTGGTATATAAATAATAACCTCATGGTACACAAATACAAGTGTTCACACAAAATAAATATATAGAGGTATTAATAAAATAATTTACTCAAAAATGTTCCTGTAACTTTTGGAAATGCTCAATTATTATATAGACAATACTATTTTAAACATAAGCCATGATTGTTTAAAAATCTTTAGTCAATACGAACATTTAAAATATACAATCATGGATTATATACGGATGTTCATTAAATAATTTCTAATTTTTTAAGTGAATACAAACATTTCTATACATGAGGTAATAATTAATATAGCATAATATTCGAATCCAAATTTGTGATTATGACTATCATTTAGAGGTGTTTTAGTTGTCTTACAAATTTTAAATGTGCCAAAATGGGCTACTGGCTGCAACCCATCTAAGCACCACAAGCATCTCTATTTACAATTCATTCGGCTTCAGGCGAAATCACTAACTGAGGAGTACTCCTTCCAAAGATCACTCCTATCTCCCCTGGTTGTGACAGGTGGCGCGCTGCATATGTGCCATTTGTTGCAACCTGAGAGTTTTTCCTTTTTTCGTAGATCTATTTATTTAAAATATTTTATCTCTTAAACCCTGCGTCCAAATCTCGAATGATTTTCATAATTGAATTTCTCGCATCAAGATCTTTAAATCTAGATCACATGTCAATAGATTTTGACGAACTTTTTTTCATAAAAAACGGACGAAAAAACCAAACTAGGAGCACGTTTTTTTTCCTTTCCAGAAGCCATTTCCGAGAGGCACGGCTCACTGAAACAAAATCGTGCCTCTTGCCGAAAGAAAAATAGAGAAAATGTGTTTTTTTTCGTTTCCAAGAAGCATGGCCGTGCCTCTCGTAGATGCAAAATCGTGCCTCATGCGGAAGAAAAAATGAAGAGAAAATGAAAAAAAAATGTTTCCGAAAGGCATGGCCATGCCTCTCACGGAAGAAAAAAAATCGCATTCTTTTTCGTGCCTCTCGCGAAAGCAAAACCGTGCTTCTCGTGAAAGCAAAATCGTGTCTCTCAATAGGGGAAAATGTGTTTTTACGCGTATTTTTTTAAAAAAAGTATCAAAAAATTAGGAAAATAGGTGGAAATCCGAAAAAATCATCTAAAAAGCCGAAAACACGTGCAAAAAATAAAATAACTAAAATCGGGAGGGAGATCCTAGACCGCGACACATGGCAGCGGCTGAGAGCTCTCAGCCCACCTCATGTGATGGAGGCTCCTGCACAAGCGCTGAAGGCGCACTTACCTGTGCCGACCCATATTATTTTCCATAGAACTCCCCAAAAATATGTGCTGGCGACCATTTCGAACTCACAACCTACAGGTTCGAAGGGAAGGGCACCAACTACTGGGCTATCGCACACTGTTGTGAAGCACTTCCAGTTTTCTCATTTTATTTCATTCCTAAGTCATGGGTTTTTTCTGGACGTTTTCATTCCGTTTTTCAAAAATAATCCTTGCTTTTCCCTTGTTCTTTTTTCTGAAACGCGCAGATTATTACAAAAATCATGAAATTTTTCTTCAGAATGGATGCACATTTTTTCCAAAATCCATGAACTTTCATTCAAATTCGTGAACATTCTTTCAAGATTGATCTAATTTTTTCAGGTTTTTGGAATTTTTTTTAAAAAAATATATATGAACTGCTTTTTAAATTCTATAAAAAATCAAATTGAGAAAGTGTATTTAAATCAATGAACTTTTCTAAAATTTGTGAACTTTAAGAAAATAGATGAACTACTTTTCAAATTCGATGAACTTTTCCCAAATTGGTAATTTTTTAAAAAAATAGATGGAACTCTTTCAAATTCATGAATTTTTTTAGATTTGGTGAACTATTTTTCGAATTTGATGAATTTTTTGAAAATCGATGAAAATTTTCCCGAAAAAATTTATGAACTTTTTTAAAAATAGATGAACTTTTCAAGTAATTTTCAAATTTAAGTTAACATTTTATTAAAATCAAGATTAACTAACGCTGTTTTCAAGTAATTCGTATAAAACATGTTTGGTGTAGTGGTTGTTTCGTTAGCTCTAGTAGCTCTGCCTCAGTTTTTCTTCACGTTTTCCTTTTTGACCAGGTAATAGGCCGGCCCGCTACGCACCACTTGCGAGCGCCAGTAGTCAACCGGAAGAGCTTCTATGTGCTTGCCACGAGTTGAAAGCTCGCCTCGCTTAAGGGAACGCCATACTGGCCCATCCCAGTTAGCGGAACGTCACGGCTTCGTCTTTCTGGGTTTTTTTTTCATGTTTTTTATTTTATTTTATTTTAAAAAAGACTTCAAAATATTTTAAATAAACATATGACAAAAAATTAAAAAATTTGAATAAAACATTTGAAACTGTTAGTTTTTTTAAGGATATTTGAAACTGTTAGTGTGTATAGAGAAAATGTTTCTCGTGTACAGAAAAAATGTTTACAAAAAAATACAACGTGTATGAAAAAGAGTGATCCTATATTTTAAAAATATTAGTCAAGCATTTTGAGAAATGTTCAACAAGTAGGATTATTTCAAAAATGTTAATCAAACATTTGAAAAATGTCAAATGTGTATAGAAACAATATTGACCATGTATTAAAGAAATGTTAATCTTGTATTTGAAACGTTAACCAAGCATTTGAAGATGTTCAACATGTATACAAAAATGTAGACCATGTATTGCAAAAATGTTAATCTTGAATTTAAAAAATGTTAATCAAACATTGGGAAAATATTTTAACATGTGTATAAAAAAATGTTGACCACATATTGAAAAATGTTAAGCATGTATTAGAAAATTTTGAAGGATATATTATAAAAGTGTAAAATTTGCATGGAAAAGGTAGACATCAAGATTTAAGGAATGTTAATCATGTATTTCAAAAAGAAATTGTAGTCTTGCTCCGTCTCCGCTGAGAAGAAAGTTTGCGGCTTCCTTCTATGAGTGTTTGGTCACGCCTTTTGTTTCGGAGTCTCCTTCACCCCACCCCCTAGCGCACATTGGACAACGCCCCTGTTGATGACATGGTGTTCATCCTCAACGCGTCCGTCTTCGTGCTATGGCGTGTGCTCGCGTATCCCAGGTTCATTACAGATAGATCCTTACATGCATGGTCAGTGCCTCCCTCTGTTTTTCACCTGATTTGGGACTTATTTTGCTTCGATTTCGCTGCGGACCTAGGTTCGGCGGCGGCGGCCCAAAGGATCGATTCCGAAGCCACACTCACAAGAAAATAGTGTACTAGCCTTAAGCTTCTGTCAATGAATCAAATGTTAAACCAGCAGTTGGTTCTAGTACAGTCAGTTATTATTTCAAGTGGTGAGGACCAGTAGTGAACTGGCGAGCTCGATAGCCGGCTCAGTGGCATGAATTTAATTTTTCATATTGTATAGCCTCAACATTGTAGGTATTGATATTTTTTCATATAAATATTATCAAATTTTAATAAGTTTGACTTCATACAATTTTTATATACAGAATAAAAAAGAGAGTATGGAGTACTTGGTTCAGTCATGGGGGTCAAATGACCCCCCCCCCCTCCTGCTCGTGTACTTGGTTCAGTGTTTGAAAACATGAAAAGCGTATCAAAACCTACCACCATAACCAGTGTGAATCTACTGTCAACAACGATGATGGTAGAAAAAAGGCCAGATAGAGAAAAAAATCAGAACGGGATCAAATCGTGTTAAAGTTTGACAAAAGGGTCAGAACTGTGAATTTGGCCGCGACGGGATGGGCGACTCATGCCTCGTCAATTTGCTATACGAAGTGGAGCAAAAAGCAAAGACCGCATCTTTTTTGTGTGTTTACGAGAAAATTCCTCATGGGTTGCAACGGGATAATTAGGGTCGAGGCCCAAAAATAGATTGTGCTCATGCTCGGGATCGGGTTCGAGCCTGTTTACTTGTATCTCTAGCCTTTACTATGTGTACTATGTGAATTAGATATATATGAAATATGTACTATGTGTATGGAAAAAAGTAGACACCAAAAATAAGATTTCAAAAAATTGTTAATCATGTATTTCAAAAATGTTAAACATGTATATAGAAATGTTTTTTATGTATACAAAAAATGTTGAATGTATATGAAAACCAAGAAAACCGAAGGAAAAAAGGGAAGGAAACAAAGCACCAAGAAAAACCAAGAAAGAAATAAAAAAATTGAAGAAAAGAAAAATCCTAGTGAAAACCAAGAAAAATATAGAAAACCTATGAAAAGAAAGACAAATGAGCAAAGAAAACAATGAAGAAACAAATAAAACCAGTATGAACCATGAAAAAAATGAAAAACGATGAAAAGACAGAAACCAAAGAAAACAATAAAGAAAAAAAATGAAGTAAGGATACATATATTCTGAAAATTAATTTACCTAAATTTAGAAAGAAAAAAATATCACACATTTACAAAATGTTCATGAGTGTAAAGAAATGTCCGCACAACTTGTAAAAAATATTGATAGCATTCAAAAAAATCCGTGGTATTTAAAAAAATCGCATCTCTCAATAAATATACATGAAAAAAAACTTGCACGATTTTAACAAAAAGGTCGTGACATTTAGAAAGATGTCCATGTGTTTCAGAACTATGTTTGTGAACTTGTTAAAACATGTTTATACAATGTAAAAAAAATTGGTGTAATGTAAAAAAATATGTTTCGTACCACTCAAGAAAAACCGTTAACCTCTGGAGAGTGGACAGTGAGGGGCCAGAGTAGCAGAGGCATTGCTGGGAGTGTCCCGAAGGATTCGAAGCAAATGCCGCCAAACGCATGACCATATTGGACTGCCCAGATTACAAATTTGCAAGTTAAAAAGAACAATTTGATCAAGTGATAAACTGATCATAGGTGATGCTAGAGGATAACTGAATTGTTATTTTCCGAACGAAAGGCTCCCGCCAGGTTCCATTCCATTCATGAAACCACCAGTTTCTTGCAAGATTCAGTGCATCACCCCTATGAGGTAAACTCTAAAACTACAACAGCAAAAGTAGAGGCATTACAGAACCAGGAATAGCAGCCAAGACGCAGATATTATCAGCTTTCGGGACACCAGCCGAGCTCTTCTTGCTGTGATCTTGGCAAAACTGATATCAGGTGTCTCTGGACGGCTTTAGTAAGCGAGGCACTTTCTGCCACAGCACCTGAAAACCAGATCACATGCAACGGCAAAAAGAATGTTTTCAACCAACACCACGTAACAGCGTAGGAAACAATATTAGTAAAGCCGAAAAAAAATCAGATAACCACAGCCTAGAAACCTGCAAGAGATCGAAATCCCCGGTAAACTGGTGATCTCAGACCACTGATTCGTTGATTCGTTGTGCATGCGGTCTAAAGATCTAATTGATCTCCCGGAGGACCAACTTGGTACATGTGTTGACTTGTGGGCAGTTCTATGCAATTTCCTCAAGGGAAAATCATGATCATATCCGTATATTTTCTTCACACGGACTAAAAGCATTAAGAGCATTATTCGGACTATCTTCTGAACATAACAGAGAATTATGAGTTCAATCAAATGGCCCCTGCCATGCTAGGCTGGACAATCAAGAGTTCCGTATGCCATACCAATGGGTCTTCGCCTTCGTGCCGTAGTGGCCACAGTTTTTGCCACAACTATACCACTGCATTTGATCATAGTTCTGTTGATGGTCATGGTCTTAATTTTGATCGTGAGCAAGTTGTCATGGGCATTACTGCCGGTGTTCTGGTGGGTGTGTAGAGTTGCACTATGGTGATCATAATCTGCAAGGTAGAACATTAATAGAATGAAGTTTCTCAGTCTCCCGAGTTGTGTTTATCTCTGAATTTACTTTTTTTGCGGGTATGTGCAGATATCAATGAATGTGACATCTACCCATGTTATGGTCACTGCAGAAACACACATGGAGGATATGATTGTCAGTGCCCTCTTGGCTTCAAGGGCAATGCATCTAAACCAAATGGATGTGAAGGTACTAGAATAAAGAACAGATTAATTGATAGCGTTATGCTTATTTCTTCAGTATATGATATTATCCGTTTCTAGGGATCAGCCAAAGATTCTTACCTTCTTAGCATATGGTATATTCGTAAATATTTATATGTCCCTCATTGACGACTGTGAACACCCGGAAGAATATCCATGTTATGGAATCTGCATCAACAGCCCTGGAACTTCCCATTGCCAGTGTCCTGATGGTACCTACACTACAGAGACCCATTGATGAAACAGGGATGCATCAGTGCCACAACAACAAAAAAGACATTTACAGGTAACAGTAGCATCGTTGTGATAATCACAATCATATCTTCCTCAAACAATTTGAATGCTCCAAACTCGTGACTTCGGCTCTTCACCTATGATGCCATATTTTACAGGTCTGTTCATAGGTCTAGTAGTCAGTGGTGGCTTGATTATTTTGCTTCTGGTACTTGCTGCCCCCTTGTAGCACACAGAATCAAGTTAAATAGAGCAAACAAACTGAAAAGAAGATTATTCAAGTAAAACCATGGGTTATTGTTGCAACAGCTAATATCACAGAAGACAGATTTTGGTGAAAGAATGACCATTCCCTTGTTGGATATAGAGAAGGCCACAGACAATTTTGGTAGAACTCGTGAGGCAGGCAGCGGAGGACACGGTGTTGTGTATAAAAGAATTTTTGACCTACAGGTTGTTGCCATCAAGAAATCCAAGATCATCGTACTGAGAGAATGTGATGACTTCATAAACGAGGTTGTGATTCTTTCTCAAATCAACCATGGAAATATTGTGAAGCTAATCGGATGTTGTCTCGAGACAGAAGTCCCGTTACTGGTTTATGAGTTCATTTCAAATGGTACAGTTGATCACCATCTTCATTTTGAAGGCCCGATGTTATTATCATGGGATGATCAAACAAGGATTGAGCTTGAAGTTGCTAGAGCTCTTTCTTATCTTCATTCATCTGCTTCGATGCCAATTTATCATAGGGATATTAAATCATCCAACATACTTATTGATGATAATTTAACAGCAAAGGTATCAGATTTTGGAGCTTCGAGATACATCCCAATTGTCAAAACAGGGTTGACTACAGCTATGCAAGGAACAATAGGCTACTTAGACCCCATGTACTATTATACCGGTTGCCTAACAGACAAGAGTGATGTTTCTAGCTTTGGTGTACTTATAGAACTCCTAACTACAAAAAAACCATGCCTCTACCGTAGTGGCGGCAATGGTGTTGGTCTTGTATCACATTTCGTTTCGCTACTCGCAGAAGGCAATCTTGATTGAGCTAATTGATTTTTTTGGTTGAGCTACTCGCAGAAGGCAATCCCCAAGTCATGGAAGAGGGAGATGACAAGTCCAGGAAGTAGCTACCCTGGCAGCGATGTGCATTAAATTGAAGGGAGAAGAGCGACCTACAATGAGGGAAGTGGAGATGAAACTTGAAATTCTGAGAATGCGTGTGGCACCTGATACTGCTGCATCAAGGAGATATGACAGGGATCAAATTGGGTCTCTATAAATGTCAACTGAAGCAGTTGTTGTGGAAGCTAGCAGGCAATACACACTATGGAGGAAGAAATATTATTACCCGCAAGTTATCCTCGATGATCTTGCTGCAGCATCCTCAACAACTAAATGTTCTACACATTTGTTTCTAAAGCATTGCAAGCGAACTGAAGAATAAGGCGGCAACAATATAAGCTGTCTGCTTCTTCACCTTCTAAATTATTTTTTGAACCCTTAGCAACTGCATCTTTCAACCCTTCTGCATATAAGTGTGTGCTGGTCACTCTTCCATGTCAAATGATTGGATATCAATGGTTTTGGTTTCAGGAAATAAAACATAATCTTCAATCTGTTTCTGTATTGACTATCAAACAGAAATTTGTGTTTCTGTATGCTTGTGGTCATACAGCAATTTTCCTCCAATATTGATTGTTGTATAGATTAAGATGTACTCCCTCTGTATCAAAATATTTGAAGTTCTAGGTTTGTCCTAGCCAAACTTCTTTTAGTTTGACCAGCTTTATAAAAAAATTGCTAATATCTATAACACCGAATATGTAATAATAGTATAAAAATATATGTTATAATGAATTTAATGAAGCTGATTTGGAGTGCATGATCTCATGACTGGAGTTATAAACCCCAGTGGTATGGAGCTTCCAAACTGCTCTATCATACTCTTCGGAGAGAGACACGGATCTGTTCGAACACAAACCATAATCTCATGAGCCTATCATCTAAGCCTCTCCAGTAAGTAAGTTTAACATATATTCCATTCCATCTCAGATTTGACCAACAGTAACATTATATTCATTACAGATAAATTAAATTTCCCACGAATGAATAGCAAGGCAAAACCATATATTCCACTATGAACCAAGGATAATTGAATTATGAACCAAGGCTAAACCATATATTCCACTATGGAGATAGACAATTAACATCAAAGCTATCAGATGCATGTTATTGACTCAAAGAACCATCAAGTAGTTTCTTATTTCTCTACTGTCAATGCTATCTATGTCCACGTCACATTATTTTTCAATTTTCATATTCACGTAATTATCTCAAAGTCAATAGTTCAGCCCACGAAAAAGGGAAATAATAGCCATGTGCATGTAAGAACTAAATGCAAGAGGTCATACTGCAGCCCAAATGGGGGCAGATTCATCGTACTCGAAACAACAGAAAATCCACCTGCAGAAGCTTCAGTATCCAGTTAAACATGCAGGCATGCATGTGTAAAAGTTAAATAAAATTAGTCAATCAGAAAGAAGCTTTGAATAATTATGAGACAAAACACCAATCTGGTGGAGCTTGAATGTGGACTGAGAACAAGTTCGGAGTTTAACCAGGGGCAGATTGTTGGAATGTCGACTTAAACACAGTAAATACCAACTTTTATTTTGCAAAGCAGAAGATAAACAATAAAAAGAGGATTGCATGACAGGAATAATAGGATAAAATGCAACACTTCTATGATGAATAATTGCCTAGTCAAAATATGACAACTGCAAGGGGAAATGATGATTAGGGTTAGAGAAGGCTTCATGTGGTGCTAAAAATCTGTCTAGTCATTCCAAGACCAGATGTGCCGAAAATATCAGGCTACCAGCAGCTAGGGTTCGGTAGTGATCGTGTGATCCAGCCCAAGATTGGACTACCCCAACAGTTCAAACCAAACAGTAGCCAACACATTAACTTACTATATATACCTGACTGTGCACTCCATGGCTCCTTTCTGAGCTAATTAGGCTCGCTTAGTTTTATTATGCAGTTAAGACTTTTTATAGTGGATGGTGACAAGCATATAAAGAATGTTTAATCTATAATGATATGTCGACAACATTAGAGTTTAGACCATGGTAAGTCAATTAAATAATGTCTAATAAACCGACATCAACGACAGATAATCGGACTCTTGGGTTCTCTCTAAGGAATGAGAAGAGTACCAACTGAAGAAGATTCTTCATCAGCAGCAAAGAACGGGACCTAAAAGGAATAGCAAAAAAAAAATAGCATCACATTCAATGCTTACCTAAAGAAAGAAATAATAAAGCAAACTACATAACTAGTCATTACCTCGCCCTGTAACATAGGAACCACCATGGATAATGTTCCGCTAGGAGGAAGCTTCTCAACAACCTGCAGAGCAGCAAAAAGTTTTGGTCAAGCAAATGTCATTCTGTTACGTTACTTGCTCATACCTCTACATAACGCAGTATCACAAACTGCTACTAATTACAACAACAACAACAACGAAGCCTTTAGTCCCAAACAAGTTGGTGTAGGCTGTCAAAAAAAATAACTGGTAGCAAACCTTAAGGATTTGAAGCAAGAGCCACCAGAGATACATGACCATATTGGACTTGTCAAACATGCAGCCAGACATTGCAAATTTAATTAAAAAGAACAATGTTTTTTTAATAATGTTAAAAATAATAATGTGATTAAGTGCAAGCTGATCATAGTTGTTGCCTCAGGATAACAGAATTACGAACCAAGTCAGAAGCATGTTTCCACTATACAGATAAACGATCACGCAGTAGTTCAAACCTATCAGATACAGTACAAGTTATACTCAAAGAATAAACATGTAGTTTCTTCTTTCTCTATGGTCAACACGGTCTATGTCCACATCATATAAACATTCTATTGATCAAATTATTGTTTATCTTTGCATTATTATCTCAAAGTCAGTAGTTCAACCCACAAAAATAGGGAAAGAATAACCATGTGCACGTGAGAAGTAAATGCAAGAGGGAAACAACAGGGAATACACTTGCAGAAGCTTGAGTATCCAATAAACATGTAGGCAGCATATTCACAAAAGTTAATTAAAAAGAAGCAATGAATGATTATGAGAAAACACTAATCTGGACATCTGGTTGAGCCTGAGGGTGATATGAGAACAGGCTTGAAGTTTAACCAGGGCAGATTCTTGAAACGTTGATTTTAACACATGGAGTAAATATCAATGTGTTACTTGCAAAGCAAAAGATATGCGAAAATATATCAAGGATTGCATCATAGGAATAATACGATAAGTGCAATAAATTTACGAACGATAGAATAGAATGCTTACTATTAGAACAGAATAGAAAGATAATTGGATATGACGATTCCAGGGAGATAGAATGATTACTCATAGAAGAGGCTTCATGTGCTCCTAAACAGCCCTCCAGTCATTCCAGGGTCAGATGAGTCAAATATACTACGAACGGACGGAGAAAGCTGGGGTTTGGTTGTGATTTGTGGTCAGTCCATGAACAGACCAGCCCAACATTCAGATTTAACAGCAACCAGCACAGAAAAATAAATTTGCTATATGTACCTGATTGTCCACTCCATGAATCCTTTCTTAGCTAATTAAGTAATGTTTGATCATCTTACAGTGAATGGTAACAAGCACATAAAGAAAACTTTAGGCCATGATATGGCCACAACTTAAGGGCATGATAAGTGAATTATATAATATCTAATTAAACACATTAACAACAGATAAAAAAACTTAAAAAAATCATATCTTGTTGTGAGTATCAATATCTCCGTGCCTGTCTAAAATTTCACCAGCTACAAATCCTATAATACTACAAGCATGCAAAATCAAGAGTAGATGAGTTCTAAGAAATACAAGCAGCTAAAAATAGAAAGACCATGAAAGAAGCATACAAAACTGAAGAAGATAAACATATGCATGATGGCCAAAAAGATATGAAGTATTGTAGAAACCATTAGTACTAGAATCATACGACAGACAAGAGATACAGATGTCACTAGACATTACGGATGTCACTAGACATGGTAAGGCAACAGTAAGAGGCAATGATCATCAATAGGCATTAAGCATCCCTGAATGTTAAAGATGCCTAGAAAGCAGTACTTCAGTTAAACAAAGTAAACATGACAATCTCTTAATAATAGATGTTGCAAATGATCTTGAAACAATAAACTCTATCCATATCAGTGAGTTAAAGTACATCATACAGTTGGGAAAGTTAACCCAAGTCCAAGGCAATGTCTCCGAATAGAGAACTGTTCTACAAAAATTGAGAAAAAAGGGTGAAAGACTATTTATATCACAAACTGTGTATGAATCGATCGAAACATGCCAAACAACACTACAACAAGGGCATCATGAATGCCAAAATTCGTGTGCCTATAACCCCATCATACAGACAAGGTGTCTTTAACATGGTACATGTATGCAAAACTCAAGCAAAGCTCCCGGTCACGCCGATCGCCCCAGCCACCCCATCCTTTGAAACCAGCCTGATACCCCGGTTGTTTCCTAATGATGTGGACTGGCCAATCAGCTTTGATGTTAGGAACCTTGTCGATGGCATCTAGTTCTACGGCTCCCGCACCATTATCCACACAAACACTGCTGGAGTCTTGGCCTTGGTGCAGGCCACACTTGCCAAAATGTGCAGCACTCCTCCTAGGCCCCCTCAGACTGTAAACAGGAGCTTCAAACGACGGATACACCGTTGCCCACATGGTTATATCCCAATTGTATTCATCAAAGTCGCAGAACTGCTTAGCCTTGGCATGAATCTTCCTCCACACAGTCCTGTTGAAGGCATAGCCAATGTTACCCATCTTCTCAGCAACCATGCTCTCCCAGCCTTCCCCTTTCGCCTTGACATCGGAGGGCGCCAAATTGACGGCATAGCATTGGGGGCACTTCTTCGGCTTCAAATCCACAAGCAGCTGCACGTTGCGGTATGCATTGGGGAAGATGTAGTGGTCCTCCTCGATGAAGAGGATGTGCCCGTCGAAGTCCCTGGTCTCCTCCAGCCCATCCCACACGGTGTTCATCATCCACCACCAGTGGTGCTTCAGCGACACGATCCTCGGGGAGCGGTGGTTGCCATACTGGTCCGGCTCGCCCCGGCACCGCTTCTCGGCCGCCCTGTCCTTGTCCCGGCAGTCCCCGGGCGCGACGCCGGGGAAGGAGTCCGGGAAGAGGTGCGGCGAGTAGGGCGCGAAGATCTGCTTCACCTGGCAGAAGGCGATGCCCTTGACGATCTCGTCCATCTCGGGGAAGTAGCCGTCGTGGCTGACGACGAGCAGCGCCTCGCCGATGCCGTCGACGCGGGAGAGGCTGTCGACGACGAGGCGGAGGTAGCGGGGCCGGTTGTGGACGTAGAGGACGATCTTGAGGTGGCCGTCGGGGAGGCTGGGGAAGCGGGCCGCGTTGCGCGGCGGCAGCGCGTTGCGGCGGGCGAGGGAGAGGGACAGCGCGCCCTGGCGCGGCAGCCGCGGGGTGAAGGACGGGTCGAGCAGGATCTTGCGCTGCGCGGCGGTGTGGTTGCGGTTGCGGGCGGCCGCGGCGGAGGCGACGGGCGGGGCCAGGCGGCCCCCGCCGTGGCTGGCGCGGAGGAGCGAGACGAGGGCGAGGACCGCGAGGACGACGACGGCGAGGAGGGGCGCGGCGCGGGAGCGGAGCCGCGCGCCGTGGTGGAGGGCCATGGCCGCGGCGGCGGCGCCGCCTCCCCGGGATCCTGGGCGGCGGCCGGATCTCTGAGCTGGGCGGGCGGTGGGGTTTGTTGGCTAGCAGTCGATTGGGCGGAGGCGCAGGTGTGGACTGGGTATTCGTTGGTGGCGGCTTTGCTTGGGTTTGCCGTCCCTTTCTTTTCTTCTTTGTCTTTTCCTTTTGAAAATTCTTCCCCAACTTCTTTCTTTGAGAAGGGGAAAATTCTTCCCCAGCTTAGTTTATCTAGGGCCTGTTTAGGACTGCTCCGCTTCACAAAAATCGGTTTCGCTCCACTAAATTTACTTTGGAGCAGTTTCATCTAGAAGTTGTAGTACTATCAAGGAGAATGTTTGGCTGTCATCTAGCTCCAGCTTCAAGAATGAGATAGTTGGTGGAAAGAATCTGTTTGATTGGTTGAGGGGGGAGAAACGAAGGGGTATCCACTTACTGGTGGCAGTGGTGGGTAATTTCCACCCAACTCCAGCTTCTAGAGTTTTTTGGAGCACCCCCTGAAGAGCTTCATAAAAAACTGAGAGTTGTACACCAGATTCTAGTTTTTTTGCGGAGCGGCATATTGTGGAGCTACCCTGTTTGGCTTGTGTTTTCTGGAGCGGAGCTGAATTTGAAGGAGCAGAGTAGTCCCAAACAGGCTCCTAGTAAGAAGAAAGAATAGCTGAATCTGATTCTTCCCTTGATGTAATTATCCACCATTACAAAAAGTCTAATATGCTCCTTGTAACCGGAATATGTGATTATTGTTTTGTAATCTTGGTAATTATTGTGCTATCTTCTTTCTAGTGAGAAAAAGAGTCTCAACCTCGAAAAACAAAGGACGATCTTAGCGCAGAGTTGGTACAATAGATCCAAGAGGTTGCAGCAAATACAAGCAATCGGAATTTACACCTAACCTTTTATGAAATTGGCGACAGAGCGAGGATTTAACTGCAAGGCGCGGTGGAATCTGGGAAGAATGAAGATGGCGAGGCAAATGCAACCTATCTGAGAAGCTCGGGCGGGTGGAGAAGTGAAATGGGCAAACCCTAACTCGCTTGATTCGGCCTTCTTTATAAAAGAGGTGGTTGTTGAACCGAACATGTCTCATTCGAAGACTCGTGAAGAGTTGCTCAAAGGAACCAGCTGAGGATTGTAGTGTTGCTTCAAAGGGCATACATACACCGGATACCAGGGACGAATCTACTAGGGGGGCTTTAACAGGCTTGAGCCCCCCCTCCAGCACTGTAAGAATTTTTTTTACTACTAGTTTCATGGCCCAATTCAGCCACTTGCAAGCCCAACCCAACAGATATTGACATGATACAGGCTTTGAGCCCACCCTCCAGTTTCTGTCTAGATTCACCACTGCCGGATACATACACCGAAGTGGAACAGAATGTTCTTTTTTTTTGCTAGTTGTCGAGTTGTAAACTCCTCACCCAGTTCGTCTGGAGATTTCAAGTGACTAAGCAAGGAGTCCGGTAGAGCTAGAAAAGTTAAATAAGATACGGATTTAAATAGGAAGATCTAGGGATAATAAACATTAAGGATTTTCATCTCGTATATGGATTTGAATAACTGAGACTACTCTCAGTGAGAGTAACAGAAGTGGCAACATCACACATATTTAAGCAAAATAGATGATATGGCAGGTAATTGATCAAGAAAGAGAGACATCTGGTAACATGGTATGTTACTCACATTATACCAAGACAAGATGAGTCTACAACATAATAAATGAAGTGTTACATGACACCACACATATGTTACTCCTCATTATAGATGTAGTAACATAGACTAGTAACATATCCATGCGAAATTGCAGGGGAGCACATGGCGACCACCTTCACCGGAATCTGCCCCACTCATTTGCATTGGGATTCCAACCACTATATTAGTCAGGATGTATTCCATGATTCACACATCATGTATGTCCCTCTAAATATTTTTGTATAAATCTTAACAGCTATAATGACCTGACTAGTGGAAGAGAAGCAGACCCATCATCTCCAACGGCCACTCCCCAACCATCCGCCAAAACTTAAATGCGACCCATTGTTCCTATTTGTAAAAGTGGGAAAATATATTATTTCAACCTAAAACTTGCCTTAAAGTAAATGCTCGGTTTCTTGATTGTTACTGTTTTCAATTAATAAATTTATATTTTCAAGGTGGTACTAATTCCTTAAAGTTTCATGTTACAAATTTCATGGTATTATTTAGAGCAACTCCAACGGGCCGACCTAAACGGACGGTCTTTTTGTCCACTTTTTGTCCGTTTGGCTCGGCCGCCCGCCCGCCGTCCGCCCTCTTTTAGTTTTGGGTCGGCAGTGCGCCCAACGGGCCGACCCATTTTCATGACCGCGCGCGTTTAACATCGTGTCATCGCCCTGATTTTGACGCTCCAGCACGCGGGAAAGGTTCGCGCGCGCTGGTTTTGGCGCTCCAGCGCACGGGAAAGGTTCGCGCGCGCGCCGCGGCAGACGCTCGCTATAAAAGAAGGCGCTCTCTCCACACTCTGTCGGCCACCCACTCTCGCCGCCTCTGCGCCACCATGTCGATCCGCCGCCTACGCGCTTCGGATCTTCACGGAGTCCGCGAGCGCCGCTCCGGCGCCTTCTCCGCCGAGATCTGGTTTCGCGAGAAATGTCTCGCCCTCGGCACCTTCGACACCGCAGAGGAGGCGGCCCGCGCGCACGACGCGGCGGCGTGGCACCTCCTGAGGCCTCGTCAGGATATGAATTTTCCCAACGTGTCGAGCCAGCGGGCGCAGGATCTGGCGTCTCTCCCGCGGCTTTTCACCGACGAGGATCGTCGTGTCCACCGGAGGCGGCAGCGTCGCCTCGCCATCGCAGAGAAGGACGTGGAAGCCTTGGTGCTGTGGTGTGGAGGCTACCCGCAGGACATCGTCGACGAGCGCCAGTTCTACAAGCAATTGAGATCGGAGAGGGACGCGAGGAGGAGGGAGCGAGCCGCCTATCGGGAGGACAAGCGTTCGCGGAAGCAGGCAGCTCAATTGAAATTGAAGCTACGAGAAATGGCGGGTTGGGACTTTGAAGACGAGGCGTATGCTGACGCCTACATTCAGACATCGGAGGAGGACATTACCGAGTCGGAGTCAGAAATCGACGAGTAGTGGTCTTTTCTTTTTATCTGTGTACGCTAGAATTATCTATGTATCCATTTTTATCTGAAAAAATGGCTGGCGACGTCGGCGACGTGGCAGGCGGACGAGGGTGTGAATCCAATGTGCCACCGACCAGCGGGCCCGATGAGGAAAGAGGGTGAGCGCGCGCGTGTCCGTCTCGTGTCCGCGCCGACGCAAATTCGGCTCAAAAATGGGTCTGAAATGGGTCGCCCGCGGACGAAAAACGGACGCGGGCGGACAAAATGGGTCGCCCCATTGAAGTTGCTCTTATTTCTAGGAAAACCAATCTATAAATTTTATTATATTAATCTCCAAATTATCCTCTTCTAAAATAACTGAGATTTTGATGATATTAACTTTGGAGACGAAAGACATAAAAGTATAATTAATCATCGTAGTTTTATCAACATAGTAAATGCCTGACACACACGGGAGACAATTCAACCTGTTTGGCAATCAATGCTTGACATGGGACCACACGGTTATATCACTGCATGCATGGTCATAATGAGTATGCATTCATAGTACATATTATATCGTAGTTTTGTAATGAAAAAATAGTGCTTATTGCTAGAGATATGGTATTCTGGACATATTTAAGGTTTGTATTAGTTAATTTGTATTATCAACCACTCAACCTTGATCATGTAATTTTATATGTACACTTAATCAAACGTTATTTGTACTAAATCTTTGTAGCTACATCTTTTATTTTACCTTTCCACTGTAAGTTGCCTGGCAAGTTCATATTCCTTCATTTTCAATCAACTCTCAGTTGAAAACATGCACCACTTTATCAGTCACTACAGCAATTAAATGCATCGTCCAGTAAATTTAATGAGTATGAACAGCTTTTTACTGTTGGCATATACGCAGAGCGTTGTATTGTGAAATTGATGTCAATTTATTGAAACGTTGCATCGATCCTCAAACAAAGGACGAGTGGCTTTGATTCTGGTGGGTGTCGTCGCCGTGTGCTCTTCGTCTACATCCCATATCCATGTTACTACTCTAAGGCTGGTCATAGTGGGGAGTAATTTATACTAGTGTCATGCATATGATACTAGTCTAAGTTACTATCTTCATAGTGCAAAGTAACGTGCTACTAGTGTTATAGATGGCTTCATTTATTAGTTTGTACACTCATTCTTTTTTGGGAAGCGCTATGTTACAGTTATATATTATGTTACTCTAAACACCTCCCTCCTCATTAACTAAATGCCACATAAGCAAAAATTTCTTGGAGTCCACTATGTTACTACCTAAGTTACTCCCACTATGACTAGCCTAAGAAGTTACTCCCCACTATGGGTAGTCGAAGAAAAAAAATAGTATATCCTAGAGAACCGTGTACATGATTGGATTTTGATGATGACATTGTCGACCTAGGACCACATGCGGCAAAATTTTGTGTTTTGACCCTTTTCTGAAACCTATTCGAGATCCGACCCTAGTTTAAAAAAATTCCGAGATCTGACCCTTTTGCTACCGCCAGGGTCCATGGCGGTAGAGTGTAACAGCCTACCGCCAGGGACCTTGGCGGTAGGAAACATCCCTACCGCCAAACATACTGGCGGTAGCCTGTACAACCCTACTGCCAAGGTGCTTGGCGGTAGGCATGAGCACGCACTTGTTGGGTAACGTAGCAGAAATTCAAAATTTTCTACGCATCACCAAGATTAATCTATGGAGTAATCTAGCAACGAGGGGAAGGAGAGTGCATCTACATACCCTTGTAGATCGCTAAGCGGAAGTGTTCAAGTGAACGGGGTTGATGGAGTCGTACTCGTCGTGATCCAAATCACCGATGATCCTAGTGCCGAAGGGACGACACCTCCGCGTTCAACACACGTACAGCCCGGTGAGGTCTCCCATGCCTTGATCCAGCAAGGAGAGAGGGAGAGGTTGAGGAAGACTCCATCCAGCAGCAGCACAACGGCGTGGTGGTGGTGGAGGAGCGTGGTACTCCAGCAGGGCTTCGCCAAGCACCGCAAGAGACGAGGAGGGAGAGGGGTAGGGCTGCGCCAAGAAGGAGAGGAACTCGTGTGTCTTGGGCAGCCCAAACCTCAAGTATATATAGGGGGAGGGGAGGGGTTGTGCCCCCACCTAAGGTTCCCTCCCTAGGGGTGGCGGCAGCCCCCAGATCCCATCTGGGTGGCGGCCAGGTGGAGGGGAGAGGGAGGCGCACCAGGCATGGGCCCTAAGGCCCATCTGCCCTTAGGGTTTGCCCCCCTTCCTCCCCTTAGGCGTCTTGGGCCCTTGTGGGGGGGGGGGGCGCACCAGCCCACCTGGGGCTGGTCCCCTCCCACACTTGGCCCATGCAGCCCTTCGGGGCTTGTGGCCCCACTTGGTGGACCCCCGGGACCCTCCCGGTGGTCCCGGTACGTTACCGATAAACCCCGAAACTTTTCCGGCGACCAAAACAGGAATTCCCATATATAAATCTTTACCTCCGAACCATTCCGGAACTCCTCGTGACGTCCGGGATATCATCCGGGACTCCGAACAACATTCGGTAACCACGTATATCTATTCCTTATAACCCTAGCGTCATCGAACCTTAAGTGTGTAGACCCTACGGGTTCGGGAACCATGCAGACATGACCGAGACGTTCTCCGGTTAATAACCAACAGCGGGATCTGGATACCCATGTTGGTTCCCACATGTTCCACGATGATCTCATCGGATGAACCACGATGTCGAGGATTCGATCAATCCCGTATACAATTCCCTTTGTCTAGTGGTACGATACTTGCCCGAGATTCGATCGTCGGTATCCCGATACCTTGTTCAATCTCGTTACCGGCAAGTCTCTTTACTCATTCCGTAACACATCATCCCGTGATCAACTCCTTGGTCACATTGTGCACATTATGATGATGTCCTACCGAGTGGGCCCAGAGATACCTCTCTGTTTACACGGAGTGACAAATCCCAGTCTCGATTCATGCTAACCCAACAGACACTTTCGGAGATACCTGTAGTGTACCTTTATAGCCACCCAGTTACGTTGTGATGTTTGGCACACCCAAAGTATTCCTACGGTATCCGGGAGTTGCACAATCTCATGGTCTAAGGAAATGATACTTGACATTTAGAAAAGCTTTAGCATACGAACTACACGATCTTTGTGCTAGGCTTAGGATTGGGTCTTGTCCATCACATCATTCTCCTAATGATGTGATCCCGTTATCAACGACATCCAATGTCCATGGTCAGGAAACCGCAACCATCTATTGATCAACGAGCTAGTCAACTAGAGGCTTACTAGGGACATGGTGTTGTCTATGTATCCACACATGTATCTGAGTTTCCTATCAATACAATTCTAGCATGGATAATAAACGATTATCATGAACAAGGAAATATAATAATAACCAATTTATTATTGCCTCTAGGGCATATTTCCAACAGTCTCCACTTGCACTAGAGTCAATAATCCA
Organism: Triticum dicoccoides; assembly: GCF_002162155.2. Taxonomy (NCBI): domain Eukaryota; kingdom Viridiplantae; phylum Streptophyta; class Magnoliopsida; order Poales; family Poaceae; genus Triticum; species Triticum dicoccoides. The sequence goes on along the minus strand of NC_041390.1, from coordinate 603,473,766 downwards.
GTTCACATCGATATGTGATTAACACTCAAGGTCACATCCCCATGTGACCAACACCCAAAGAGTTCTGGGTTTGATCATGTTATGCTTGTGAGAGAGGTTTCAGTCAACGGGTCTGCAACATTCAGATCCGTATGTACTTCGCAAATTTCTATGTCATCTTGTAGATGCAACTACTACGCTACATTTGGAGCCATTTCAAATAACTGTTCTACTTGGAGCTATTCCATTATACGTATCCGGTATCTCTACTCAGAGCTCTCCGAATAGGTGTTAAGCTTGCATCGACGTAACTCTTTACGTCGAACTCTTTATCACCTCCATAAATGAGAAACATATCCTTATTCCTCTAAGGATAATTTAGACCGCTATCTGGTGATCTACTCCTAGATTACCTTTGTACCCTCTTGCCAGATATGTGGCAAGGCACACATCAGGTGCGGTACTCAGCATGGCATACTGTATAGAGCCTATAACAAAAGCATAGGGGACGACCTTCGTCCTTCCTCTTTCTTCTGCCGTGGTCGAGCTTTAAGTCTTAACTTCATACCTTACAACTCAGGCAAGAACTCCTTCTTTGACTGATCCATCTTGAACACCTTCAAGATCATGTCAAGGTATGTGCTCATTTGAAAGTACCATTAAGCGTTTTTGTTGGGGAACGTAGCATAAATTCAAAATTTTCGTACGTGTCACCAAGATCTATCTATGGAGTCATCTAGCAACGAGGGAGGAGTGGATCTACATACCCTTGTAGATCGCGCGCGGAAGCGTTCAAGAGAACGGGGTTGATGGAGTCGTACTCGTCGTGATCCAAATCACCGATGATCCTAGCGTCGAACGGACGGCACCTCCGCGTTCAACACACATACGGAGCAGCGATGTCTCCTCCTTCTTGATCCAGCAAGGGGAAGGAGAGGTTGATGGAGATCCAGCAGCACGACGGCGTGGTGGTGGAAGCAGCGGGATTCCAACAGGGCTTTGCCAAGCGCTGCGGGAGGAGGGAGATGTGTCATGGGAGGGAGAGGGAGGCGCCAGGGCTTAGGTGTTGCTGCCCTCCCTTCCCCTCACTATATATAGGGCCAAGGGAGAGGGGGGCGCAGCCTTGGCCCTTCCTCCAAGGAAGGGTGCAGCCAGGGAGGAGTCCATCCTCCCCAAGGCACCTCGGAGGTGCCTTCCCCCTTTAGGAGTCTTCCTTCCCCTTATCTCTTGGCACATGGGCCTCTTGGGGCTGGTGCCCTTGGCCCATACAGGCCAAGGCGCACCCACTACAGCCCATGTGGCCCCCCGAGGCAGGTGGCCCCACCCGGTGGACCCCCGGGACCCTTCCGATGGTCCCGGTACAATACCGGTGACCCCGAAACTTGTCCCGATAGCCGAAATAGCACTTCCTATATATAATTCTTTACCTCCGGACCATTCCAGAACTCCTCGTGATGTCCGGGATCTCATCCGAGACTCCGAACAACTTTTGGGTTACCGCATACTAATATCTCTATAACCCTAGCGTCACCGAACCTTAAGTGTGTAGACCCTACGGGTTCGGGAGACATGCAGACGTGACCGAGATGACTCTCCGATCAATAACCAACAGCGGGATCTGGATACCCATGTTGGCTCCCACATGTTCCACGATGATCTCATCGGACGAACCACGATGTCAAGGACTTAATCAATCCCGTATACAATTCCCTTTGTCTAGCGGTACGATACTTGCCCGAGATTCGATCGTTGGTATCCCGATACCTTGTTCAATCTCGTTACCGGCAAGTCTCTTTACTCGTTTCGTAACACATCATCCCGTGATCAACTCCTTGATCACATTGTGCACATTATGATGATGTCCTACCGAGTGGGCCCAGACATACCTCTCCGTTTACACGGAGTGACAAATCCCAGTCTCGATTCATGCCAACCCAACAGACACTTTCGGAGATACCAGTAGTGTACCTTTATAGCCACCCAGTTACGTTGTGATGTTTGGCACACCCAAAGCACTCCTACGGTATCCGGGAGTTGCACAATCTCATGGTCTAAGGAAATGATACTTGACATTAGAAAAGCTTTAGCATACGAACTACATGATCTTGTGCTAGGCTTAGGATTGGGTCTTTGTCCATCACATCATTCTCCCAATGATGTGATCCCGTTATCAACGACATCCAATGTCCATGGTCAGGAAACCGTAACCATCTATTGATCAACGAGCTAGTCAACTAGAGGCTTACTAGGGACATGGTGTTGTCTATGTATCCACACATGTATCTGAGTTTCCTATCAATACAATTCTAGCATGGATAATAAACGATTATCATGAACAAGGAAATATAATAATAACTAATTTATTATTGCCTCTAGGGCATATTTCCAACAGTTTTGATCTATCCTTATAGATCTTGATGCTCAATGTTCAAGTAGCTTAATCCAGGCTTTCCATTGAAAAACACTTTCCAAATAACCCTATATGATTTCTAGAAATTCTACGTCATTTCTGATCAACAATATGTCAACAACATATATTCATCAGAAATTCTATAGTGCTCCCACTCACTTCTTTGGAAATACAAGTTTCTCATAAACTTTGTATACACCCAAAATCTTTGATCATCTCATCAAAGCATACATTCCAACTCCGAGATGCTTACTCCAGTCCTTAGAAGGATTGCTGGAGCTTTGCATACTTATTAGCATCTTTCAGGATTGACAAAACCTTCCGGTTGTATCACATACAACCTTTCCTCAAGAAAATCATCGAGGAAACAATGTTTTGACATCCTATCTGCAAGATTTCATAAATAATGCAGTAATCGCTAATATAATTCCAACAGACTCTTAGCATCGCTACAAGTGAGAAAGTCTCATCATAGTCAACTCCTTGAACTTGTCGGAAAAAATCTTAACGACAAGTCGAGCTTTCTTAATGGTGATACTTACCATCATTGTCCGTCTTCCTTTTAAAATCCATCTATACTCAACAGCCTTACAACCATCGAGTCGTTCTGCCAAAGTCTACACTTTGTTTTCATACATGGATCCTCTCTCGGATTTTATGGCCTCGAGCCATTTATCGGAATCCGGGCCCACCATCGCTTCTCCATAGCTTGTAGGTTCATTGTTGTCTAGCAACATGACTTCCAAGACAGGATTACGTACCACTCTGAAGTAGTACGCATCCTTGTCATCCCACGAGGTTTGGTAGTGACTTGATCTGAAGTTTCATGATCACTATCATAAGCTTCCACTTCAATTGGTGTAGGTGCCACAGGAACAACTTCCTGTGCCCTGCCACACACTAGTTGAAGAGACGGTTCAATAACCTCATCAAGTCTCCACCATCCTCCCACTCAATTCTTTCAAGAGAAACTTTTCCTCGAGAAAGGACACGATTCTAGAAACAATCCCTTATTGCTTTCGGATCTGAGACAGGAGGTATACCCAACTGTTTTGGGTGTCCTATGAAGATGCATTTATCCGCTTTGGGTTCGAGCTTATCAGCCTGAAACTTTTTCACATAAGCGTCGCAGCCCCAAACTTTTAAGAAATGACAGCTTAGGTTTCTCTAAACCATAGTTCATACGGTGTCATCTCATCGGAATTACGTGGTGCCTTATTTAAAGTGAATGTGGTTGTCTCTAATGCCTAACCCATAAACTATCGTGGTAATTCGATAAGGGACATCATGGTATGCATCATATCCAATAGGGTGCAGTTATGATGTTCGGGCACACCATCACACTATGGTGTTCTAGGCTGTATTAGTTGTGAAACAATTTCAACAATGTCTTAATTCTGTGCCAAACTCGTAATTCAGATATTCATCTCTATGATCATATCATAGATATTTTATCCTCTTGTCACGACGATCTTTCAACTTCACCCTGAAATTACTTGAACCTTTCAATAATTCAGACTCGTGATTCATCAAGTAAATGTACTCAACATCTACTCAAATCATCTGTGAAGTAAGAACATAACGATATCCACTACACGCCTCAGCACTCATTGGACTGCACACATCAAAATGTATTACTTCCAACAAGTTGCTTTCTAGTTCCATTTTACTGAAAACGAGGCTTTCAGTCATCTTGCCCATGTGGTATGATTTGCATGTCTCAAGTGATTCAAAATCAAGTGAGTCCAAACGGTCCATATGCATGGAGTTTCTTCATGCATATACTCCAATAGACATGGTTCGCATGTCTCAAACTTTTCAAAAACGAGTGAGCCCAAAGATCCATCAACATGGAGCTTCTTCATGCGTTTTATACCTATATGACTCAAATTGCAGTGCCATATTTGTGTGGTACTATCATTACTATCTTATACCTTTGGCATGAAAATGTGTATCACTACGATCGAGATTCAATAAACCATTCATTTTAGGTGCAAGACCATTGAAGGTATTATTCAAATAAACAGAGTAACCATTATTCTCCTTAAATGAATAACCGTATTGCGATAGACATAATCCAATCACGTCTATGCTCAACGCAAACACCAATCTCGATGGTAGAGGGAGCGTGCGATGCTTGATCACATCAAGCTTGGGAAAAACTTCCAACACATATCGCCAGCTCACCTTTAGCTAGTCTCCGTTTACTCCGCAGCCTTTTATTTCGAGTTTAACAACACTTAGCAACCGAACTGGTATCTAATACCATGGTGCTACTAGGAGTACTAGTAAAGTACACATTAACACAATGTATATCCAATATACTTCTATCGACCTTGCCAGCCTTCTCATCTACCAAGTATCTAGGGTAATTCTGCTCCAGTGGTTGTTCCCCTTATTACAGAAGCACTTAGTCTCGGGTTTGGGTTCAACCTTGGGTTTCTTCACTAGAGCAGCAGCTGAATTGTCGTTTCATGAAGTATCCCTTTTTGCCCTTGCCCTTCTTGAAACTAGTGGTTTCACCAACCATCAACAATTGATGCTCCTTCTTGATTTCTACTTTTGTGGTGTCAAACATCCGAATATCTCAAGGATCATCATATATGTCCCTGATATATTATAGTTCATCACGAAGCTCTAGCAGCTTGGTGGTAATGACTTCGGAGAAACATCACTATCTCATCTGGAAGATCAACTCCCACTCGATTCAAATGATTGTTGTACTCAGACAATCTGAGCACAAGCTCAACAATTGAGCTTTTCTCCCTTAGTTTGTGGGCTAAGAAAATCATCGGAGGTCTTATACCTCTTGACGTGGGCACGAGCCTGAAATCCCAATTTCAGCCCTCGAAACATCTCATATGTTTCGCGACGTTTCAAAACGTCTTCGGTGCCTCAATTCTAAACCGTTTAACTGAACTATCACATAGTTATCAAAATGTGTATGTCAGATGTTCGCAACATCCACAGACGACGTTCGAGGTTTAGCACACTGAGCGGTGCATTAAGGACATAAGCCTTCTATGAAGCAATGAGGACAATCCTTAGTTTACAGACCAAGTCCGCATAATTGCTACTATCAACTTTCAACTAAATTTTCTCTAGGAACATATCTAAACAGTAGAACTGAAGCGCGAGCCACGACATAATTTGTGAAGACCTTTTGACTATGTTCAGGATAATTAAGTTCATCTTATGAACTCCCACTTAGATAGACATCCCTCTAGTCATCTAAGTGATTACATGATCCGAGTCAACTAGGCCGTGTCCGATCATCACGTGAGACGGACTAGTCAACATCGGTGAACATCTTCATGTTGATCGTATCTACCATACGACTCATGCTCGACCTTTTGGTCCTCCGTGTTCCGAGGCCATGTCTGTACATGCTAGGCTCGTCAAGTCAACCTAAGTGTTTCGCATGTGTCCCGAGGCCATGTCTGTACATGCTAGGCTCGTCAACACCCGTTGTATTCGAACGTTAGAATCTATCACACCCGATCATCACGTGGTGCTTCGAAACAACAAACCTTCACAACGGTGCATAGTTAGGGGGAACATTTTCTTGAAATTTTAATGAGGGATCATCTTATTTACTACCATCGTTCTAAGCAAATAAGATGCAAAAACATGATAAACATCACATGCAATCAAAAAGTGACATGATATGGCCAATATCATTTTGCTCCTTTTGATCTCCATCTTCGGGGCTCCAGGATCATCGTTGTCACCGGCATGACACCATGATCTCCATCATCGTGTCTTCATGAAGTTGTCACGCCAACTATTACTTCTACTACTACAGCTAACGGCTAGCAATAAAGTAAAGTAATTACATGATGTTGTAGGATCTAGAAGTAGATGTGTCTAGAGGGGGTGATTAGACACTTAATGCTAAAGTTGCAATTTTTAAGCTTTTTCGGTTTAAGTGGAGTTTAGGCACAATTTCAACACACACAATACATATCAAGCAAGCATGCCAAGAGTATATGAGCAGCGGAATGTAAAGCATGCAACTTGCAAGAATGTAAAGGGAAGGGTTTGGAGAAATCAAACGCAATTGAAGACACGGATGTTTTTCCCGTGGTTCGGATAGGTGGTGCTATCCTACATCCACATTGATGGAGACTTCAACCCACAAAGGGTAACGGTTGCGCGAGTCCACACAGGGCTCCACCCACGAAGGGTAACGGTTGCGCGAGTCCACACAGGGCTCCACCCACGAAGGGTCCACGAAGAAGCAACCACCCACAAAGGGTCCACGAAGAAGCAACCTTGTCTATCCCACCATGGCCATCGCCCACACAGGACTTGCCTCACTAGCGGTAGATCTTCACGAAGTAGGCGATCTCCTTGCCCTTACAAACTCCTTGGTTCAACTCCACAATCTTGTCGGAGGCTCCCAAGTGACACCTAGCCAATCTAGGAGACACCACTCTCCAAGAAGTAACAAATGGTGTGTAGGTAATGAACTCCTTGCTCTTGTGCTTCAAATGATAGTCTCCCCAACACTCAACTCTCTCTCATAGGATTTGGATTTGGTGGAAAGAAGATTTGAGTGGAAAGCAACTTGGGGAAGGCTAGAGATCAAGATTCATATGGTAGGAATGGAATATATTGGTCTCAACACATGAGTAGGTGGTTCTCTCTCAGAACATATGAGTTGAAATGGTGTATGCGTTCTGATGGCTCTCTCTCCGAATGAAGAGGAGGTGGAGGGGTATATATAGCCTCCACACAAAATCCAACCGTTACACACAGTTTTCCAATCTCGGTGGGACCGAATCAACAAACTTGGTCGGACCGAAAATGTAAACCTAGTGACCGTTAGAGATTTTCGGTGGGACTGACATGCAACTCGGTAGGACCGATATGGTTAGGGTTTGGGCATAATGTAATCTCGGTGAGACCGATCACATAAACTCGGTGAGACCGAATTTGGTAATTAGCTAACCAGAGAGTTGGTCAGGTAAACTCGGTGGGACCGATTTGCTCTTTTGGTGAGACCGAAAAGTTACAAAGGGGAAACACTGAATTTACATTGCAATCTCGGTGGGACCGATTCTCTCTTTTGGTGAGACCGAAAAGTTACGAAAGGGAAACAGAGAGTTTGCAATCCCATCTCGGTGAGACCGAGATCCCTATCGGTAGAACCGAATTGCTAGGGTTTGGCAGTGGCTTATGACAAGTGAAACTCGGTGGCGCCGGATAGGAAGAATCGGTAGGACCGAGTTTGGCTTAGGGTTTAGGTCATATGTGGAAGTGGGAAAGTAGCTGAGGGTTTTGGAGCATATCACTAAGCACATGAAGCAAGAGGCTCATTAAGCAACACTTCATCCCTCCTTGATAGTATTGGCTTTTCCTAAAGACTCAATGTGATCTTGGATCACTAAAATGTAAAATGAGGAGTCTTGAGCTTGAAGCTTTAGCCAATCCTTTGTCCTTAGCATCTTGAAGGAGTTCCCACAACCTTTAGTCCATGCCACTCCATTGTTGAACTTATCTGAGACTCCCACAACCTTTAGTCCATGCCACTCCATTGTTGAACTTATCTGAAACATGCTAGATCGAAATGTTAGTCCAACAAGAGATATGTTGTCATCAATTATCAAAACCACCTAGGGAGCACTTGTGCTTTCAATCTCCCCCTTTTTGGTAATTGATGGCAACATACATCAAAGCTTTAGATAAAGATATAAAGAACAGCAAGTAAAGCTTTGGAAGGACATGTAACAAGCATAGGCTCCCCCTACATGTATGCACTCATGTAAATATGAAATATAGAGGCATGTGAGAGCATAACCATGACAGAGTAGGCAATGTGTTACATGCATCTTGGCCATATGCATCAGAGCAAAAGATTATCAAGGAAGATACCTTCATGCTCATGAGTCCTTCTTGCAAACAATATGTACATAAGCAAGAACTCCTCATACTCATGATTTTGATGCATATACTTACCTTGTGGTCTTGAGTTGGCTTAGGATGGAATGAACCTGCACAAACAAGGTTAGATAACACAGGTACATCCACTAGCCAGAGCAAACAAAAGAAACCACAAGAATACCAAGACTGGGATGACATGTAGAGAGTGAGTACAAGGTACCACATTGAATTCAACATGTCCCCAAAGATAAAGATATGCAATGAATTTGACTGATTTCTTTCCCTTAGGTGTCTTGCTCCCCCTGAATCTTACATGGGATATTGGGAGAAGATAGGGAACAGAAAATCAGAGCTGAAAGATACAAATGGAACTTAATTCAAATGAGTACATATGAACACGTCTTTCCCCCAAAAGGACATGTGGTATCTCTCCTCTTGAACATCAAGCATCTGGGATCCTTGAGTATTCTCTCCCTCTGGAGATTTCTCTCTCTCTCTTAATAATATCTGGGATCCTTGAGACTTTCTCTCCCCCTTGAGCTTTGATGTGATCTCTTTCTCCCCCTTTGACATCAATTTCCAAGAAGGTTTTTCCTGGAATCCGTCGACTAGGTTTGGTCCTTGAGATTCAGCACAAAGCAGAGGATAAAATTGTGATGCTTGTAGAGGACAAGATTCATTGAGTGGAGCTGGATCAGAAGAAATGTAGAACAAGTGGCAATCTGTTTTTCTGATTGCAAAGTCAGTGGCACCGAGTGGCACATTTCGGTGGTACCGAAAAGATTCGGTTGGACCGAAAATTGCAAGTCGGTGAAACCGAGGTTGCATAGAGAAAAACACTTGTCACCTCAGCTCACTAGACATGTAGGATCTCACAAAGATTTGCAATGAATTAAGTGCAGAAAATGCAGAACAAAAACAAAGAGAAAAGAGAAGAAACTGAAAGATCTAGATGAAGTTTTTTTTTGAAAAAGGAGAGAGGAAATAAACATGCATGAGACAAATGCAATAACACAAAGAAAGAACACGAGAGAGCTTCATCTAGAGTTGGGCGGTGACATAGTCACCTATGTTAGAGTATATTGACTTAGGAGTCAAGTGGGAACACTTGATCATAGGTCATACTCATCGTTTAAGCTCAAAATGGGGTTACCATCTTTCGTTTAAGCATCTTGATGTATTCACATCTTGTTGAGTTGCTTTGACTCATGTCTTGGAGTAAAGCTTCTCTAAGATGGAATAACATACCTTGGGTGGTGGTGTGGTTCTTGCTCATGTAGTTGAACTTGTGTGGGTGCTCACGGTTGATGTAGCTCATCAAGAGTTGGGAGCACCACTTGGAGTTTGAGTTCATCTACCTACATGGGTTAGTTCTTGCAAGGAAGAGCACTTGTGTATCCAAAAATGACAATCATGAAGCTTAACATAGAATTTGTCAAAGGATATGTTTGAATGGTTTTGTGCTTCCTTGTCTTCAACCACTATTGTGTAGAGTCTTGGTCTTGTAGAGATTGCTCAAGATGTGAGTGAGTCGCAATCTCATGGAATTAGATTCAACCAAGCACCTACATGGGTTAGACAACATGCAAGGTGCAAATATATCCAAGACACAAGATAGTTGTCATAAGAGATATATCATGGATTAATCATAAGCTCATGTCTTGCATGTATCCAATGAAGTTTCTACTCCAAGTTCAAAGCATCAATGATGTTCAATTCTCCTCTCAACCTGCAAAACACTTTCTCATCAAGTGGTTTAGTGAATATATCCGCTAATTGCTTATCGGTGCGAACATGCTTAAGATTGATGTCACCCTTAGCAACATGATCTCGAATGAAATGATGAAGAACTTCAATATGCTTAGTTCGAGAATGTTGTACAGGATTATGACCAATTTTGATAGCACTTTCATTGTCACATAGAGTGGAACATGTTTCACATAAATCCCATAATCTTTAAGAGTTTGGGTCATCCAAAGTAATTGAGCACAACATGAACCAGCGGCAATGTATTCCGCTTCGGCGGTGGATAAGGATACCGAGTTTTGTTTCTTGGAAGACCAAGACACAAGAGATCTACCAAGAAATTGACAAGTACCCGAAGTGGACTTTCTATCAACCTTGTCTCCGGCATAATCCGAGTCAGAATAGCCAACATGATCAAAAGAAGACCTCTTAGGATACCAAATGCCAAAATTTGGTGTATGGATTAAATATCTCACTATCCTTTTCACAGCCTTAAGATGACAATCTTTAGGAGCAGCTTGATATCGTGCACACATGCACACACTTAGCATAATATCGGGAGGTGAAGCACATAGGTATAACAATGAACCAATCATAGAGCGATAAACCTTTTGATCAACCAGTTCACCATCTTTGGTTAAATCATTATGTCCACTAGTAGGCATGGGTGTAGACATACCTTTGCATTCTTGCATATTGAACTTCTTGAATAAGTCCTTGGTGTACTTTGTTTGAGAGACAAATGTACCTTCTTTAGTTTGCTTGATTTGCAACCTGAGAAAGAATTTGAGTTCACTCATCATAGACATCTCAAACTTCTCTGACATTAGCTTTCCAAACTTTTCACTAAAGAGAGGGTTAGTTGAACCAAATATGATATCATCAACATAAATTTGGCATACAAATAGTTCTCCATTAACCCTTTTAGTAAAAAGAGTAGAATCAATTTTACCGATTTCAAAACCACTTGTAGTAAGGAACTTGGTCAAGCATTTATACCATGCTCTAGGAGCTTGTTTAAGACCATAAAGAGCTTTGTGAAGTTTGTAAACATGATTTGGTTTCTTAGGATTGATAAAGCCGGGAGGTTGTCTGACATAAACTTCCTCCTCTATTTCACCATTTAGAAAAGCACTTTTAATGTCCATTTGGTACAAGGTTATATTATGGTGATTAGCATAGGCAAGTAAGATGCGAATGGACTCAAGTCTAGCAACGGGAGCATACGTCTCACCATAGTCCATACCTTTGACTTGTGTGTACCCTTGGGCGACGAGACGTGCTTTGTTGCGAACCACTTGTCCATCTTCATCTTGCTTGTTGCGAAACACCCATTTGGTACCAATGATGTTGTGGTTGTTGTCGGGCTTCTCGACCAATGTCCAAACTTGGTTTCTCTCAAAATTATGTAGCTCTTCATGCATAGCGTTTATCCAATCCGGATCTTCCAATGCTTCTTCAACCTTCATAGGTTCAATGCTAGAGATGAATGAATAGTTTTCACAAAAGTTAGCTAAACGAGTTTTTGAGCGAGTGATTCTCCCGGTTTGTATATCATTGAGGATTTGCTCGACGGGATGATCTTTGGCAATTCTTGTTCGAACTCGTGAGAGCTTTTGCTTGGGTCTTCGTTGAACATCTTCTTCATCTTGTTCTTCTTCTTGGCCTTCTTTATTGTTGATGTCGTCGTTCTCTTGTCGTGATGGAGAAGGAGGTTGTTGATGTTCGTCTTGACGTATTTCCTCGTTTTCTTCATCTTGGTGTGTCCCACTTGTGGATGCTTCCGTGTCGATTCTTGGTTCACCTTGTCGTGAAGTAGAAGCTTCCACTTGGACGGATGAAGTACTCTCCTTCACCTCCGTTGGGCGAATTTTGCCAATGGACAAGTCCTGAATTGCTTCTGAAGGGTCTTTGTCTCCTACATCAATTGGCAATTGCTCTACTTGCGAGCCATTAGATTCATCAAACTTCACATCTACCGTCTCTTCAACCTTTCGGGTGAAATTGTTGTAGACACGGTAAGTGTGAGAGTTTGAGCCATAACCAAGTAGAAAACCTTCATGAGATTTAGGAGCAAACTTTGAACGACGATGCTTGTCAAGAATGTAGCACTTTGAGCCGAATACTTGAAAGTATCCAACTTGGGGTTTGTTACCGGTGAGAAGCTCGTATACCGTCTTGCCGAGTAGCTTGTGAAGATATAAGCGATTTGTTGCGTGACAAGCTGTCTCAACCGCTTCTGCCCAAAAGTGCTTTGGCGTCTTGTATTCATCAAGCATCGTTCTTGCCATTTCGATGAGCGTCCGGTTCTTTCTCTCAACAACTCCATTTTGTTGAGGTGTGTACGTAGCCGAGAACTCGTGTGAAATCCCTTCTTCGTCAAGAAAGGTGTCCACATTTGCATTCTTGAACTCCGTTCCGTTGTCACTCCGAACCTTCTTGATCTTCACATCAAACTGATTTTGGGCCTTCCTAGCGAAGCTTCTGAAGATCTTCTAGACATGCGACTTGTCATTAAGAAAGAACACCCACGTAAATCTTGAAAAATCATCAACTATAACTAGACCAAAAGAATTTCCACCGAGACTCTTGTAGGCGTTGGGACCAAAAAGATCCATGTGTAGTAGCTCGAGTGGCCTCCTTGTGGTCATGATGTTCTTCACGGTATGTCTTCCTCCAACTTGTTTACCTGCTTGACAAGCACTACAAAGTCTATCCTTATCAAATATGACATCGTTAACTCCAAGGATATGATTTCCTTTAATAAGCTTGTCAAGGTTTCTCATGCCAACGTGACCTAGTCGTCTATGCCACAACCAACCTTTTGAGGATTTAGCAACAAAGCAAGTTTTAGGTTGTGCCTTTTTAGAGAAATCGACAATGTAAAGATCACCTCTACGCATACCCGTAAAGACCATTTTATGATTGTCTCGACGAAATACTTGGCAATCTACCTCAGTAAATAGGACATTCAAACCGAAATCAGCAAGTCTAGATACTGAAAGTAAGTTGTAGCCAAGAGATTTAACGAGCATGACATTTTGAATGGAATTATCATGTGAGATGGCCACCTTACCAAGGCCAACCACTTTACCCTTTGAATTATCACCAAAGGTGACATATTTTCAAGGGCCGTCATTTTCAGCAAGCTCACGAAACATCTCTTCATCTCCGGTCATATGATCAGTACATCCACTATCAAGAACCCATTCCTTTCCTCCTGATTCATATCCCCGAAGATTTGCCATAAGACCAAAATGTCTCATTGCATCATCAAGATCGAAGTCACTATCATCATCATCATAATATTCATGTTCATCATGACCTTGTGACTCATCATTTCCTAGAGAGGGTAATTCATTAGATAAATGATCATCAAAGTGGTCACTTTTATGAATTCTTATAGCTTTGAATATGATATCATTAATGATTCCAACATCTCCTTTAGCATGCTTAAGATTGGTAAGTTCAAATAGACAATTACCAAAACTAGGATCACTAGAGTTCATCTTACTCAAGGTAATAGATTTATGGAGAATTTCATCCAAAGTTTTCAAGGAATGATCGGGAAATCGTTCCTCAAGAAATTTCCATATAGTATAGGCACAATTTTGAGTAGGCAAACTAGCAATCAAATTTTTGGGCAATCCTCTAATGATGAGCTCAATAGTTCTAAGATTGCGAATCATGTCAATATCTTCATCTAGGGTAGGATGCAAAGTATCAATATGAGGTGCACAAGGGCTAGCAATATACTTGTTCAAATGATATTGATTGAAGATTACAAGCATCTCATTTTTCCACTCATGAAAATACTCTCCATCAAGAATAGACACTCTATGTCTAAGACTTCCTAATGTAGACACATCCATCTTCCTCCAATGGTGATGAAACCAAGGCAATGGAGACCAAAGCTCTGATACCACTTGTAGGATCTAGAAGTAGATGTGTCTAGAGGGGGGTGATTAGACACTTAATGCTAAAGTTGCAATTTTTAAGCTTTTTCGGTTTAAGTGGAGTTTAGGCACAATTTCAACACACACAATACATATCAAGCAAGCATGCCAAGAGTATATGAGTAGCGGAATGTAAAGCATGCAACTTGCAAGAATGTAAAGGGAAGGGTTTGGAGAAATCAAACGCAATTGAAGACACGGATGTTTTTCCCGTGGTTCGGATAGGTGGTGCTATCCTACATCCACGTTGATGGAGACTTCAACCCACAAAGGGTAACGGTTGCGCGAGTCCACACAGGGCTCCACCCACGAAGGGTAACGGTTGCGCGAGTCCACACAGGGCTCCACCCACGAAGGGTCCACGAAGAAGCAACCACCCACAAAGGGTCCACGAAGAAGCAACCTTGTCTATCCCACCATGGCCATCACCCACACAGGACTTGCCTCACTAGCGGTAGATCTTCACGAAGTAGGCGATCTCCTTGCCCTTACAAACTCCTTGGTTCAACTCCACAATCTTGTCGGAGGCTCCCAAGTGACACCTAGCCAATCTAGGAGACACCACTCTCCAAGAAGTAACAAATGGTGTGTAGGTAATGAACTCCTTGCTCTTGTGCTTCAAATGATAGTCTCCCCAACACTCAACTCTCTCTCATAGGATTTGGATTTGGTGGAAAGAAGATTTGAGTGGAAAACAACTTGGGGAAGGCTAGAGATCAAGATTCATATGGTAGGAATGGAATATCTTGGTCTCAACACATGAGTAGGTGGTTCTCTCTCAGAACATATGAGTTGGAATGGTGTATGTGTTCTGATGGCTCTCTCTCCGAATGAAGAGGAGGTGGAGGGGTATATATAGCCTCCACACAAAATCTAACCGTTACACACAGTTTTCCAATCTCGGTGGGACCGAATCAACAAACTCGGTCGAACCGAAAATGTAAACTTAGTGACCGTTAGAGATTTTCGGTGGGACTGACATGCAACTCGGTAGGACCGATATGGTTAGGGTTTGGGCATAACGTAATCTCGGTGAGACCGATTACACAAACTCGGTGAGACCGAATTTGGTAATTAGCTAACCAGAGAGTTGGTCAGGTAAACTCGGTGGGACCGATTTGCTCTTTCGATGAGACCGAAAAGTTACAAAGGGGAAACACTGAATTTACATTGCAATCTCGGTGGGACCGATTCTATCTTTCGGTGAGACCGAAAAGTTACAAAAGGGAAACAGAGAGTTTGCAATCCCATCTCGGTGAGACCGAGATCCCTATTGGTAGAACCGAATTGCTAGGGTTTGGCAGTGGCTTATGACAAGTGAAACTCGGTGGCGCCGGATAGGAAGAATCGGTAGGACCGAGTTTGGCTTAGGGTTTAGGTCATATGTGGAAGTGGGAAAGTAGCTGAGGGTTTTGGAGCATATCACTAAGCACATGAAGCAAGAGGCTCATTAAGCAACACTTCATCCCTCCTTGATAGTATTGGCTTTTCCTAAAGACTCAATGTGATCTTGGATCACTAAAATGTAAAATGAGGAGTCTCGAGCTTGAAGCTTTAGCCAATCCTTTGTCCTTAGCATCTTGAAGGAGTTCCCACAACCTTTAGTCCATGCCACTCCATTGTTGAACTTATCTGAAACTCCCACAACCTTTAGTCCATGCCACTCCATTGTTGAACTTATCTGAAACATGCTAGATCGAAATGTTAGTCCAACAAGAGATATGTTGTCATCAATTATCAAAACCACCTAGGGAGCACTTGTTGGTTCTCCGGTTAATAACCAACAGCGGGATCTGGATACCCATGTTGGTTCCCACATGTTCCACGATGATCTCATCGGATGAACCACGATGTCGAGGATTCGATCAATCCCGTATACAATTCCCTTTGTCTAGTGGTACGATACTTGCCCGAGATTCGATCGTCGGTATCCTGATACCTTGTTCAATCTCGTTACCGGCAAGTCTCTTTACTCGTTCCGTAACACATCATCCCGTGATCAAATCCTTGGTCACATTGTGCACATTATGATGATGTCCTACCGAGTGGGCCCAGAGATACCTCTCCGTTTACACGGAGTGACAAATCCCAGTCTCGATTCATGCCAACCCAACAGACACTTTCGGAGATACCTGTAGTGTACCTTTATGGCCACCCAGTTACGTTGTGACGTTTGGCACACCCAAAGTATTCCTACGGTATCCGGGAGTTGCACAATCTCATGGTCTAAGGAAATGATACTTGACATTTAGAAAAGCTTTAGCATACGAACTACACGATCTTTGTGCTAGGCTTAGGATTGGGTCTTGTCCATCACATCATTCTCCTAATGATGTGATCCCGTTATCAACGACATCCAATGTCCATGGTTAGGAAACCGCAACCATCTATTGATCAACGAGCTAGTCAACTAGAGGCTTACTAGGGACATGGTGTTGTCTATGTATCCACACATGTATCTGAGTTTCCTATCAATACAATTCTAGCATGGATAATAAACGATTATCATGAACAAGGAAATATAATAATAACCAATTTATTATTGCCTCTAGGGCATATTTCCAACAGCACTGTGTTCAACACTTAGGAGAATTTTGCGGTAGGACATGCAACCCTATCGTCAGGGACCTTGGCGGTAGGCTGTTAGACCCTACCGCCATGGACCTTGACGGTAGCAAATGGGTCAGATCTCGATATTTTATCAGACTAGGGGCAGATCTTGAATAGATATCAGAAAAGGGTCAAAACATGGAATTTAGCCACCACATGTTCAAGAATCAATTGGATCCCATGTACATGCTTTTAGTTTATTCATGAACCTAACTTGCAAGACAAATTCTCCGTACACTAGAAATTTGTACAAATATGCTTAACTAAATATACACTCGAACACTATGAAGATATTTGTTAGAGCATACCATGATATTTAATGATATAAAAATATACATACGCATGCACACATACACTCATATAAACATGTAAATATATATGTATACACTATATAACTAATGCAATTTTCAAAAATTAAGTCAAAGAGAATTTTTGTTACATCATATATCTAAATCTAGTAATAGTAAATATTTAAGTGATATGCATTGCAACCATATAACAAAGAACAATAGAAGTAATACTCCATCTGTTCTTAAATATATGTATTTTTAAAGATTTTAATATGAACTACACATGGATTTATATAAACGTATTTTAAAGTGTAGATTCACTCATTTTACTCTGTATGTAGTCCTTGTTGTAATCTCTAAAAAGACTTATATTTAGGAACAGAGGTAGTAGAAAATTATACTCACTAAAACAAAAGTGTGGTGCCTTTAGTTTAAATAAGTACAATATTTTAGTATAAAAGTTACTCTCAGAGTAAAATGCACAAAACCACCACAATAGCAGCATCATTAGCAGGAAAAAAAACACCGCAAATTTCATCGTGCTGAAAAAACAACAGTGGCAAAAATGGTAAGTGCTTTCCTAACGTCACTAATTGACCGGGCCCGCCCATCAAGCTGAGTTAAAAAAAACTTCCACGTAGGCACTTGGACGGTTCTTTTTTTCATCCCCCATAGACATAATTATCCACCTGATCCAATCAGCATCATCATATCATACTCACGGAAATAGCGTTCGATCGATCACGGGAAATAAAACACACGAAGGACAAGTGGCCATAGGCTCTCGCTACTGTTGGTCGTGCTGACGGCGACGGTGAACTACAACATGGTGGACTACGGCACGAAGCCCAATGCGAGAGTGTTCCTGGCCACGTGTGACGCGGCTAACAGAATTGAAATTAATCCCGAGTTTCACTTTAGCCAAATGTTCTAAGTGTCATTCGTATGTGCAATCTAAGCAACCTCGCAAGCCTCACAAGGCTGGGGAGGAGAGATTCTTGGCACCACTAGAACTCATATGTTCTGATCTTTGTGAGATGAATGATGTGTTGACTAAAGGTGGAAAGAAATATTAGACGTTGATAGATGTTTCCACTCGATATTTCTATGTATATCTGTTAAAGACTAAAGATGATGCTCTATACTACTTTAAAATCTATAAGGCAGAAGTTGAGAATCAACTTCAAAAGAAAATTAATTGAGTGCAGTCAAATCATGGTCAGAAATACTTCTTGAATGAGTTTGATTCTTTTTGTGTGAAACACGACATTATTCATGAGAGGACGCCTCCCTATTCACCCTAGTCAAACGGGGTTATCAAATGGAAAAGTGTACTCTAAATGGTTTGGTTAACACCATGTTAGATATCGAATTTATCCAAGGCATGGTGGGGGAGGCTATATTTACATCATGTCCTGTCCTGAATAAAGTTTCGACAAGGGACAATGAGGTCACTCCCTATGAGTAATGGGAGAAGAGAAGGACGACACTCTCATACTTGCATACCTGGAGCTGCTTGGTGGAAGTCATTGTGCCAATCCCCAAAAAGCGTAAGCTTTGACTAAGGACTGTGGACTGTGTTAATTTGGGCTACGCTAAGAATGGCTATACATTTCTAGTAGTCACATCTGAGGTACCTGACGTGAAGGTTGCTACAATTATGGAGTCTAAGAATGCTACATCCTTTGAGGAAATTTTTCCTATGAGAGATATGCAAAGCACTTCAGACAGAAATCTGAGGAGGCTCCTGAGCCTGCTATTCCTATGGAATATTATGAACAAACACATGATGAAAAATCCTGAGGGTGATGATGAGGAAACCCTTGGTAAGGGTAAGAGACAAAGGATTACAAAATTCTTTGTTGATGATTTCCTCATATACCTCGTGAATGATACTCCCACTTCTATTTCAGAAGCATATGGATCTCCAGATGTTGACTACTGGAGAGATGTTGTCGTAGTGAGATCAAGCTACTGCGAGATGATATGGGTGGGATTACACTTCTGCAATCCCATTATGTTGAGAAGGTTTTGAGTCGTTTTGGATATTCGGACTGCAAACCATCTCAAACATCATATGATCCTAATGTGTTGATTCAAAAGTTTGAAAGCACAATTAAAGATCAATTGAGATACTCTCAAATTATTGGTTCACTCATGTATCTAGCGAGCGCAAAGAGGCCTAACATCCGTTTGCTGTGAGCAAACTGAGTCGGCTTGTTTCTAATCCGGTTGATGTACATTGGCATTCTATTGAAAGAATTATGCGTCATCTGAAAGGTAATATGAACTATGGACTTCATTTCGATACTTGAAGGGTATAGTGATGCGAATTGGATATATGATGCTGATGAGATGAAGACCACAAATGGGTATATATTTACTCCTGGAGGTGGCACTGGTTCCTGGAAGTCTTGCAAGCAAATGATCCTAACGAGATCGACAATGGAAGGAGAATTAACAGCATTGGACACATCTGGTGTCGAAGCAGAATGGCTCCATGATCTTTTGATGGACTTGCTAGTGGTTGAGAAGCCGGTTCCGGCTATCCTTATGAACTATGACAATCAGACATTTATTGCCAAAGTAAAGAGTTCAAAGAACAACATGAATTCCAACAAACATCTAAGAATGAGATTGAAAACTATCAGGCGTTTAAGAAACTCCGAAGTGGTAGCATTTGGATATATCCAAACGGCTAAGGATTTGGCAGATCCCTTTACTAAAGGGTTACCGCGTGTTGTGATAGATAATACATCGAGGGAGATGGGCATGAGACCCACATAAGTTGCCATGGGGGTAACCCAACCTATGTGATCGGAGATCCCGTGAAGTAGGACCTGGGAAACAAGCCAGTGGTGAATTGAGGAGAGTAACTTTACTAACCCACTTCCTTGAAGATGCAATACTATCGGAAACGGAATGGTATGTTGACTACTGTCTTAATGTGTTCCAGAGCTTATACAAGCAAGATGCTATATTGTAGAGCGATCTTTGGAGGAGCACACCTATATGAGCTCGACTACTGGTCACAACTTATGAGATTGGGGTGATCTCTAGCAAGCTCATGAATATGCCAGGAGTGTTAATATGCTCCACCGGAGGGGTCAGCCTTCGGCAGTCTAGTACTATTACTAAGACATGTGGTGAAACTTCTTTACGCCAAACTGACAATACAAGGCATAATTAATTGTTCAGTTGTGAATGAGTGTAGCTAGTTGCTCTTGGTGGAGTTCAACCTTAACAGGTCTCCACTGAAATACTGGTATATCCAAACAATGTTTGGAACTAAGGACAAAATGGACCCTTGAGATCCGGTGGGGAATTTGTTGAAATATGAGGGTGGCCTTAGGGCCCATCTAACAAGTTTAGAAAATGTACAAGGGCCCATGTGGATTATATGGTACTATGTGTGGTGAGAAGTTTAGTCCCACATTGCTATTTGGAGAGGAGTTGGGCCTTCTTATAAGGGATTCTCTTCCACATGCTATTGAAGTTTGAGAAGAGAAGTGGATCCCGCGCACTCCTCCTCCGCCACCCACCTCGGCACGACGTGTCGCGGCCGAGCCGAGCTCACACCTATGTGCTTATTTTTGCCGGTCAGGAACAGAGAGTCCCTAACAGAAGAGCCACGATTTGATACGTCAGATCATGGGCTATCACCGACATGGACGAGGGTCCATCCCACGTCTCTTCACGCGTCCACACCTATATATTGGAGGCGCCAGCCAATCCTAGCTGCCACGAAATAGATCGCATCTGCCTCCACGCCTACTATCGT
Organism: Triticum dicoccoides; assembly: GCF_002162155.2. Taxonomy (NCBI): domain Eukaryota; kingdom Viridiplantae; phylum Streptophyta; class Magnoliopsida; order Poales; family Poaceae; genus Triticum; species Triticum dicoccoides. The sequence continues at coordinate 603,453,108 of NC_041390.1, read as the reverse complement.
TACTTTGCTGCTACCGCCGCTAGTGATACCATCCCGTCCATCACGTACACGGTTGACGGGAGAGTAGGCTTCCGAAACACCGCCTCTCCGAATCATGTACGAGAGAGGGACGATTAGGTTTTGGGGGAGCGTCTCCTACGCGACTGCTCTCCGCTGTTCATTCACGTCCGTTGCATCCTCTACGTCCACATCTTCTTGAACGTGACCATGTCCACCACCAACAAAGTCACCGTGCCGCCGAGAAGAAGGCCATGGAGGACGCCGCCGTGGCCTCTTCCTGGCCGATCAGAGGGTATAACTCGCTTATCCCGCTCCTGTTTATTATTGTTTAATCCGTATTAGTGATTTGCATAGACGTTTCTACTAGCTATCTGTCTAGTACGCAATAATATGGCCAAATATCAGTATGTGCTTAGTGTTGTTTATGTCATGCTCATGGTTTATTTTTGGATTAATTTAATCAAAAGTTGCCTATTTACTCGGCATAAAATTCAGTTTTTCCTGACTTTGTAGAACTAACGAATCTTGTCAGCTTGTTATTGACATCAACCTTAACTCTGACTCATATGAACTCACCTATAAATAAACCCACTCTATTTTCAGTTCTGAAACTTCACCAATACGTCACGAATTGTTCCCTCTTCGGAACCATGGTAGGTAGCTTACGAACTTGGCACCAAGTCTCGACCTTATCAAGCTTGATCGTTTCAGGGTTTTTAAACCCATCATATTCAGCGAGTACCAGTTAATTTGACCAAAAAATATATATTTATATAAGAGTCCTTTTAGCGGAAAAGGAGAGGAGAAAATGCAACATCATTATTCGGTTCCCAGCAACAAAAAAAATCATTCAGATAATGAACTGCACTGCATTGTCCTGTTTTTACCCATCTGGCGGAGAAGCTGGATGCAGCGGTGGACATGCCGAGAAAGCCGGCGTCCACCAGTGCATGACATGCTCGATGGCGTGCGGTTTACTCGCTCGCTCGTAGGTAGCCTGACGTCCTCTCCTCGGGCTGGGTTGATCAGATCGAACGATGGCGACGCCGGAGCATCCATCTGCTCCGCTCTGCTCGGCGTCAACTTCTCCAGAGAAGAAAAGCTCCCAGCTCTCCTACCAGAATCCGCTGTCGTGTCGACGAAGGCTGCGATCGGTCCGGCCGAGGCGGCGAGCCCGCTCTCCGCTGGCCGGTCCCGATCGGCGGCCCTGTGTCGAGTTGGGCGGAAGGGGGCATACCTGACATGCCAGCCGGTCACGGATTCCGTTGAACCGGACGTCGTCCCTCTCTTCTCCTAGTCGATGCCATGTGCTGTACGTGACAGATTACTGGGCTGGTTACTGCTTTTTTTTTAAAAAGGGGATACCCGGCCTCTGCATCAGATCGATGCATACGGCCATCTTATTAAACCAAATAAGTTCCAACAAGGTCTCAAAGTCTCTTACTGAAAAGTGAACAAAGCTCACACAGAGCCAACATGGGCTAGAAACACAGACTAGCCATATAAAAGACGCCACAACCGGCTGGCTGAAAAAGAGATAGGTAAACTAATTGCCTATCCTATTACATGATCGCCATCCAAACCGGTTGAAGATATCCCGAGCTACCATTTTCCAGCGGATAGATCCAGTAACCAAACGTTTCCTGGCCTCCGTTGGAGTGAGTAGCGACCACGAACGGATCAACGCCGTGGCTCTGAAAATAACCTGCAAAAAATGAATATGTGTTGTCCTGTTAAAAACCAAATCATTTCTGCAATTCCAGAGCGCCCACACCAAGTCACAGACTTCTACACGAATATGTCTCGCTAACTCGGGCTCTACCCCGTTAAGCCACGTTCCAAATAACGTGTTGACTGAATTCGGTGGAGTAATATTAAAAGAAATATGGATCGTCCTCCATAAAACTTTAGCTAGCGGGCAAACAAGAAAAAGGTGTTTGATCGTCTCATCCCGATCACAGAAACTACACCTAGTAGATCCTGTCCAATTACGCTTTGTCAAGTTGTCCTTGGTTAAAATAACTTGTTTATGCAGAAACCACATAAACACTTTGATTTTCAAAGGGACTTTGACAGCCCAAACATGTTTGAAACTAGGAATCGAGCTTGAATTGACAACATCAACATACATTGATTTAACAGTAAAAACTCCAGACCTAGTAAGCTTCCAGCATAATTCATCTGGTTGTTGGGAAAGCTGAATGTCCATCAGTCTCCTTACTAGATGCAGTCATTCTTCCCAACGATTACCCACTAATGCCCTTCTGAACTGAATATTAAGGGGGATCGATTGTAATACCGTGGCAACAAAAGTCTCACGTCTTTGAACTATACGATACAAAGACGGGTATTGGATTGCTAAGGGTGTCTCTCCGAGCCAAGTATCCTCCCAGAATCGCGTACTGGCACCGTCACCAACAATAAACTTTGTCTTATTAAACAAGGACACCTTTACTTTCATAAGCCCTTTCCAAAAGGGTGAATCAGTCAGTCTTACTGTCACCTGAGACAGAGTTTTGGTTTGAAGATACTTGCTACGGAGGATTTGCGCCCAAGTGGCGTCAGTTCCACTTGATAACTTCCACAACCACTTGCTGAGAAGACATCTGTTCTTAACTTCAAGATTCTCAATACCAAGACCCCCTTGGTCTTTCGGTCTACAGATGATATCCTATTTGGCTAACCGGTATTTTCTTTTAATCTCATCACCTTGCCAGAAGAAACGCGATCGATAGAAGTCCAGTCTTTTCCTAACTCCAACTGGGACTTCAAAGAACGACAAAACAAACATAGGCATACTCGTGAGAACCGAATTTATCAGAATTAAACGGCCTCCGTACGACATGAGCTTGCCCTTCCAGCAACTCAGTTTCTTTTCAAATCGATCCTCGATGCACTTCCACTCTGTGTTTGTCAGCTTACGATGGTGGATTGGTATTCCTAAGTAGGTGAAAGGCAAAGCCCCCAAATCACACCCGAACAATTGCCTATAAGCCTCTTGTTCATTGTTGGCTCTACCAAAGCATAACAACTCGCTTTTGTGAAAGTTAATTTTTAACCCGGTCAATTGTTCAAATAAGCATAACACCAGCTTCATATTTCTCGCCTTTTCCAAGTCATGCTCCATAAAGATGATTGTATCATCTGTTGGAAATATGCCCTAGAGGCAATAATAAAAGCATTATTATTATATTTCCTTGTTCATGATAATTGTCTTTATTCATGCTATAATTGTGTTATCCGAAAATCGTAATACATGTGTGAATAACAGACACCAACATGTCCCTAGTGAGCCTCTAGTTGACTAGCTCGTTGATCAACAGATAGTCATGGTTTCCTGACTATGGACACTGGATGTCATTGATAACGAGATCACATCATTGGGAGAATGATGTGATGGACAAGACCCAATCCTAAACATAGCACAAGATCGTATAGTTCGTTTGCTAGAGTTTTCCAATGTCAAGTATCTTTTCCTTAGACCATGAGATCGTGTAACTCCCGGATACCGTAGGAGTGCTTTGGGTATGCCAAACGTCACAACGTAACTGGGTGACTATAAAGGTAGACTACGGGTATCTCCGAAAGTGTCTGTTGGGTGACATGGATCAAGACTGGGATTTGTCACTCCGTATGATGGAGAGGTATCACTGGGCCCACTCGGTAATGCATCATCATAATGAGCTCAGAGTGACCAAGTGTCTGGTCACGGGATCATGCATTATGGTACGAGTAAAGTGACTTGCCGGTAACGAGATTGAACGAGGTATTGGGATACCGACGATCGAATCTCGGGCAAGTAACATATCGATAGACAAAGGGAATGGCGTACGGGATTGATTGAATCCTCGACATCGTGGTTCATCCGATGAGATCATCGTGGAGCATGTGGGAGCCAACATGGGTATCCAGATCCCGCTGTTGGTTATTGACCGGAGAGTCGTCTCGGTCATGTCTGCTTGTCTCCCGAACTCGTAGGGTCTACACACTTAAGGTTTGGTGACGCTAGGGTTATGAAGATATGTATATGCAAAAACCCGAATGTTGTTCGGAGTCCCGAGTGAGATCCTGGACGTCACGAGGAGTTCCGGAATGGTCCGGAGGTAAAGAATTATATATAGGAAGTGCTATTTCGGGCATCGGGACAAGTTTCGGGGTTATCGGTATTGTACCGGGACCACCGGAAGGGTCCCGGGGGTCCACCGGGTGGGGCCACCTGTCCCGGGGGGGCCACATGGGCTGTAGGGGGTGCTCCTTGGCCTAGATGGGCCAAGGGCACCAGCCCCTATAGGCCCATGCGCCTAGGGTTTCCACCATGGAAGAGTCCATGTGGTGGAAGGCACCCCTAGGTGCCTTGGGGGGGAGGGAAACCTCCCCTTGGCCGCCGCCCCCCTAGTAGATCTCATCTACTAGGGCCGGCGCCCCCCCTGGCACCCCTATATATAGTGGGGGGAGAGGAGGGATTTCACACCAGCCCCTGGCGCCTCCACCTCCCCCCGTTACGTCTCTCCCTCGTAGTCTCGGCGAAGCCCTGCTGCTGTGACGCCCTGCATCCACCACCACGCCGTCGTGCTGCTGGATCTTCATCAACCTCTCCTTCCCCCTTGCTGGATCAAGAAGGAGGAGACGTCTCCCGTCCCGTACGTGTGTTGAACGCGGAGGTGCCGTCCGTTCGGCGCTGGTCATCGGTGATTTGGATCACGTCGAGTACGACTACATCATCACCGTTCTTTTGAACGCTTCCGCTCGCGATCTACAAAGGTATGTAGATGCATCCAATGACTCGTTGCTAGATGAACTCCTAGATGATCTTGGTGAAACGAGTAGGAAAATTTTTGTTTTCTGCAACGTTCCCCAACAGTGGTATCAGAGCTAGGTCTATGCGTAGTTCTTCTTGCGCGAGTAGAACACAATTTGTTGTGGGCGTAGATTTGTCAACTTTCTTGCCGTTACTAGTCTTTTCTTTCTTCAGCGGTATTGTGGGATGAAGCGGCCCGGACCAACCTTACACATACGCTTACGTGAGACCGGTTCCACCGACTAACATGCACTAGTTGCATAAGGTGGCTGGCGGGTGTCTGTCTCTCCTACTTTAGTTGGAGCGGAATCGATGAACAGGGTCCTTATGAAGGGTAAATAGAAGTTGACAAATCACGTTGTGGCTTTAACGTAGGTAAGAAGACGTTCTTGCTAGAACCCTAATTCAGCCACGTAAAACTTGCAACAACAATTAGAGGACGTCTAACTTGTTTTTGCAGCAAGTGGTTTGTGATATGATATGGCCAAAGTTGTGATGAATGATGAATGATCTATATGTGATGTATGAGATGTTCATGCTATTGTAATAGGAATCACGACTTGCATGTCGATGAGTATGACAACCGGCAGGAGCCATAGGAGTTGTCTTTATTCTTTTATATGACCTGCGTGTCATCAAGAAACGCCATGTAAATTACTTTACTTTATTGCTAAACGCGTTAGCCATTGTAGTAGAAGTAATAGTTGGCGAGCAACTTCATGGAGACACGATGATGAAGATCATGATGATGGAGATCATGGTGTCAAGCCGGTGACAAGATGATCATGGAGCCCCAAGATGGAGATCAAAGGAGCTATGTGATATTGGCCATATCATGTCACGTTTATTATTTGATTGCATGTGATGTTTATCATGTTTTGCATCTTGTTTACTTAGAACGACGGTAGTAAATAAGGTGATCCCTCATACTAATTTCAAGAAGTGTCCCCCCTAACTGTGCACCGTTGCGACAGTTCGCTGTTTCAAAACACCACGTGATGATCGGGTGTTTTATTCAGACGTTCACATACAACGGGTGTAAGGCAGATTTACACATGCAAACACTTAGGTTGACTTGACGAGCCTAGCATGTACAGACATGGCCTCGGAACACAGAAGACCGAAAGGTCGAGCATGAGTCGTATAGAAGATACGATCAACATGAAGATGTTCACCGATGTTGACTAGTCCGTCTCACGTGATGATCGGACACGGTCTAGTTTAACTCGGATCATGTAATACTTAGATGACTAGAGGGATGTCTAATCTAAGTGGGAGTTCACTAATAATTTGATTGGTTGAACTTAATTATCATGAACTTAGTCTAAATATTTTTACAATATGTCTTGTAGATCAAATGGCCAACGTAGTCCTCAACTTCAACGCGTTCCTAGAGAAAACCAAGCTGAAAGACGATGGCAGCAACTATACGGACTGGGTCCGGAACCTGAGGATCATCCTCATAGCTGCCAAGAAAGATTATGTCCTACAAGCACCGCTTGGTGACGCACCCGTTCTCCCTGCAGAACAAGACGTTATGAACGCTTGGCAGGCACGTTCCGATGACTACTCCCTCGTTCAGTGCGGCATGCTTTACAGCCTAGAGCCGGGGCTCCAAAAGCATTTTGAGAGACATGGAGCATATGAGATGTTCGAAGAGCTGAAAATGGTTTTCCAAGCTCATGCCCGGGTCGAGAGATATGAAGTCTCCGACAAATTCTTCAGCTGTAAGATGGAGGAAAACAGTTCTGTCAGTGAGCACATACTCACTATGTCTGGGTTGCATAACCGCTTGACTCAGCTGGGAGTTAATCTCCCGGATGATGCGGTCATTGACAGAATCCTCCAGTCGCTTCCACCAAGCTACAAGAGCTTTGTGATGAACTTCAATATGCAGGGGATGGAAAAGACCATTCCTGAAGTATTTGCTACGCTGAAATCAGCAGAGGTAGAAGTCAGGAAGGAACATCAAGTGTTGATGGTCAATAAAACCACTAAGTTCAAGAAAGGCAAGGGTAAAAAGAACTTCAAGAAGGACGGCAAGGAGGTTGCCGCGCCCGGCAAGCAAGCTGCCGGGAAGAAGCCAAAGAATGGACCCAAGCCCGAGACTGAGTGCTTTTATTGCAAGGGAAGCGGTCACTGGAAGCGGAACTGCCCTAAGTACTTAGCGGATAAGAAGGCCGGCAAAACAAAAGGTATATGTGATATACATGTAATTGATGTGTACCTTACTAGTGCCCGTAGTAGCTCCTGGGTATTTGATACCGGTGCAGTTGCTCACATTTGTAACTCAAAGCAGGGGCTGCGGAATAAGCGGAAACTGGCAAAGGACGAGGTGACGATGCGCGTCGGGAATGGTTCCAAGGTCAATGTGATCGCCGTCGGCACGCTACCTCTACATCTCCCTTCGGGATTAGTTTTAAACCTTAATAATTGTTATTTAGTGCCAGCTTTGAGCATGAACATTGTATCGGGATCTCGTTTAATTCGAGATGGCTACTCTTTTAAATCTGAGAATAATGGTTGTTCCATTTTTATGAGAGATATGTTTTATGGTCATGCTCCTATGGTGAATGGTTTATTCCTTATGAATCTCGAACGTGATGCTACACATATTCATAATGTGAGTACCAAAAGAAGTAAAGTTGATAATGATAGTCCCACATACTTGTGGCACTGCCGCCTTGGTCACATAGGTGTCAAACGCATGAAGAAGCTCCATGCTGATGGACTTTTAGAGTCTCTTGATTATGAATCATTTGACACGTGCGAACCATGCCTTATGGGTAAAATGACCAAGACTCCGTTCTCAGGAACAATGGAGCGAGCAACCGACTTATTGGAAATCATACATACCGATGTGTGCGGTCCAATGAGTGTTGAGGCTCGCGGTGGCTATCGTTATGTTCTCACCCTCACTGATGATTTAAGTAGGTATGGGTATAACTACTTAATGAAACACAAGTCTGAAACCTTTGAAAAGTTCAAGGAATTTCAGAGTGAGGTTGAAAATCAACGTGACAGGAAAATCAAGTTTCTACGATCAGATCGTGGAGGAGAATACTTGAGTCACGAGTTTGGGGCACACTTAAGAAAATGTGGAATAGTTTCACAACTCACGCCGCCTGGAACACCTCAGCGTAATGGTGTGTCCGAACGTCGTAATCGCACTCTGTTAGATATGGTGCGATCTATGATGTCTCTTACCGATTTACCGCTTTCTTTTTGGGGCTATGCTTTAGAGACTGCCGCATTCACTTTAAATAGGGCTCCGTCGAAATCCGTTAAGACGACACCGTATGAATTATGGTTTGGGAAGAAACCTAAGCTGTCGTTTCTAAAAGTTTGGGGATGCGATGCTTATGTCAAGAAACTTCAACCTGAAAAGCTCGAACCCAAGTCGGAAAAATGCGTCTTCATAGGATACCCAAAAGAAACTATTGGGTACACCTTCTACCTCAGATCCGAAGGCAAGATCTTTGTTGCCAAGAATGGGTCCTTTCTGGAGAAAGAGTTTCTCTCGAAAGAAGTAAGTGGGAGGAAAGTAGAGCTTGATGAAGTATTACCTCTTGAACCGGAAAATGGCGCAACTCAAGAAAATGTTTCTGAGGTGCCAGCATCGACTAGAGAGGAAGTTAATGATAATGATCAAGATACTTCTGATCAAGCACCTACTGAAATTCGAAGGACCACAAGGACATGTTCCGCAGCAGAGTGGTACGGCAACCCTGTCTTGGAGATCATGCTGTTAGACAACGGTGAACCTTCGAACTATGAAGAAGCAATGGCGGGCCCGGATTCCGACAAATGGCTAGAAGCCATGAAATCCGAGATAGGATCCATGTATGAAAACAAAGTATGGACTTTGTCTGACTTGCCCGTTGAGCGGCGAGCCATAGAAAATAAATGGATCTTTAAGAGGAAGACAGACGCGGATGGTAATGTGACTATCTATAAAGCTCGGCTTGTCGCTAAGGGTTATCGACAAGTTCAAGGGGTTGACTACGATGAGACTTTCTCACCGGTAGCGAAGCTGAAGTCCGTCCGAATCATGTTAGCAATTGCCGCATTCTATGATTACGAAATATGGCAAATGGACGTCAAAACGGCATTCCTTAATGGTTTCCTTAAGGAAGAATTGTATATGATGCAGCCGGAAGGTTTTGTCGATCCTAAGAATGCTGACAAAGTGTGCAAGCTCCAACGCTCGATTTATGGGCTGGTGCAAGCGTCTCGGAGTTGGAACATTCGCTTTGATGAGATGATCAAAGCGTTTGGGTTTACACAGACTTATGGAGAAGCCTGCGTTTACAAGAAAGTGAGTGGGAGCTCTGTAGCATTTCTCATATTATATGTAGATGACATACTTTTGATGGGAAATGATATAGAACTCTTGGACAGCATCAAGGCCTACTTGAATAAAAGTTTTTCAATGAAGGACCTTGGAGAAGCTGCTTATATATTAGGCATCAAAATCTATAGAGATAGATCGAGACGCCTCATAGGTCCTTCACAAAGCACATACCTTGATAAGATATTGAAGAAGTTCAATATGGATCAATCCAAGAAGGGGTTCTTGCCTGTGTTACAAGGTATGAAATTGAGCTCAGCTCAATGTCCGACCACGGCAGAAGATATAGAAGAGATGAGCGTCATCCCCTATGCCTCAGCCATAGGTTCTATTATGTATGCCATGTTGTGTACCAGACCTGATGTTAACCTTGCCGTCAGTTTGGTAGGAAGGTACCAAAGTAATCCCGGCAAGGAACACTGGACAGCGGTCAAGAATATCCTGAAGTACCTGAAAAGGACTAAGGAAATGTTTCTCGTTTATGGAGGTGACGAAGAGCTCGTCGTAAAGGGTTACGTCGACGCTAGCTTCGACACAGATCTGGATGACTCTAAGTCACAAACTGGATACGTGTATATTTTGAATGGTGGGGCAGTAAGCTGGTGCAGTTGCAAGCAAAGCGTCGTGGCGGGATCTACATGTGAAGCAGAGTACATGGTAGCCTCGGAGGCAGCACATGAAGCAATATGGGTGAAGGAGTTCATCACCGACCTAGGAGTCATACCCAATGCGTCGGGGCCGATCAAGCTCTTCTGTGACAACACTGGAGCTATTGCACTTGCCAAGGAGCCCAGGTTTCACAAGAAGACAAGGCACATCAAGCGTCGCTTCAACTCCATTCGTGAAAATGTTCAAGATGGAGACATAGAGATTTGTAAAGTACATACAGACCTGAATGTAGCAGATCCGTTGACTAAACCTCTCCCTAGAGCAAAACATGATCAACACCAGAATTCCATGGGTGTTTGATTCATCACAATGTAACTAGATTATTGACTCTAGTGCAAGTGGGAGACTGTTGGAAATATGCCCTAGAGGCAATAATAAAAGCATTATTATTATATTTCCTTGTTCATGATATTTGTCTTTATTCATGCTATAATTGTGTTATCCGGAAATCGTAATACATGTGTGAATAACAGACACCAACATGTCCCTAGTGAGCCTCTAGTTGACTAGCTCGTTGATCAACAGATAGTCATGGTTTCCTGACTATGGACACTGGATGTCATTGATAACGAGATCACATCATTGGAGAATGATGTGATGGACAAGACCCAATCCTAAACATAGCACAAGATCGTATAGTTCGTTTGCTAGAGTTTTCCAATGTCAAGTATCTTTTCCTTAGACCATGAGATCGTGTAACTCCCGGATACCGTAGGAGTGCTTTGGGTATGCCAAACGTCACAACGTAACTGGGTGACTATAAAGGTAGACTACGGGTATCTCCGAAAGTGTCTGTTGGGTGACATGGATCAAGACTGGGATTTGTCACTCCGTATGACGGAGAGGTATCACTGGGCCCACTCGGTAATGCATCATCATAATGAGCTCAGAGTGACCAAGTGTCTGGTCACGGGATCATGCATTATGGTACGAGTAAAGTGACTTGCCGGTAACGAGATTGAACGAGGTATTGGGATACCGACGATCGAATCTCGGGCAAGTAACATATCGATAGACAAAGGGAATAGCGTACGGGATTGATTGAATCCTCGACATCGTGGTTCATCCGATGAGATCATCGTGGAGCATGTGGGAGCCAACATGGGTATCCAGATCCCGCTGTTGGTTATTGACCGGAGAGTCGTCTCGGTCATGTCTGCTTGTCTCCCGAACCCGTAGGGTCTACACACTTAAGGTTTGGTGACGCTAGGGTTATGAAGATATGTATATGCAGAAACCCGAATGTTGTTCGGAGTCCCGTATGAGATCCCGGACGTCACGAGGAGTTCCGGAATGGTCCGGAGGTAAAGAATTATATATAGGAAGTGCTATTTCGGGCATCGGGACAAGTTTCGGGGTTATCGGTATTGTACCGGGACCACCGGAAGGGTCCCGGGGGTCCACCGGGTGGGGCCACCTGTCCCGGGGGGGCACATGGGCTGTAGGGGGTGCGCCTTGGCCTAGATGGGCCAAGGGCACCAGCCCCTATAGGCCCATGCGCCTAGGGTTTCCACCATGGAAGAGTCCATGTGGTGGAAGGCACCCCTAGGTGCCTTGGGGGGGAGGGAAACCTCCCCTTGGCCGCCGCCCCCCCTAGTAGATCTCATCTACTAGGGCCGGCCCCCCCTGGCACCCCTATATATAGTGGGGGGGGAGAGGAGGGATTTCACACCAGCCCCTGGCGCCTCCACCTCCCCCCGTTACGTCTCTCCCTCATAGTCTCGGCGAAGCCCTGCTGCTGTGACGCCCTGCATCCACCACCACGCCGTCGTGCTGCTGGATCTTCATCAACCTCTCCTTCCCCCTTGCTGGATCAAGAAGGAGGAGACGTCTCCCGTCCCGTACGTGTGTTGAACGCGGAGGTGCCGTCCGTTCGGCGCTGGTCATCGGTGATTTGGATCACGTCGAGTACGACTACATCATCACCGTTCTTTTGAACGCTTCCGCTCGTGATCTACAAAGGTATGTAGATGCATCCAATGACTCGTTGCTAGATGAACTCCTAGATGATCTTGGTGAAACGAGTAGGAAAATTTTTGTTTTCTGCAACGTTCCCCAACATCATCAGCATATTGGAGGATGGACACACCTCCATCAACTAGATGAGGTACCAGGCCACCCACTTGACCAGCCTCCTTGGCCCTTCCTATTAGAATTGCCAACATATCCACTACAATGTTAAACAAGATAGGGGACATCGGATCCCCTTGTCGCAAGCCCTTTTGTGTCTGGAAATAATGACCGATCTCATTATTCACTTTGATTCCAACACTCCCTTTTTGCGTATATGACTCAACCTGGCGTCGCCAGATTTCATCAAAGCCTTTCATACGCAACGCCTGTTGTAAGAATGGTCATTTAACTTTATCATACGCTTTCTCGAAATCCACCTTAAAGATAACTCCATCCAACTTTTTCGAGTGAATTTCATGGAGCGTTTCATGCAGGACCACCACCCCTTCTAGAATGTTCCTGTCCGGCATGAAAGCAGTTTGGGAATGCTGCACCACAGAATGCGCAATCTGTGTGAGCCGATTAGTCCCAACCTTGGTGAAGATTTTGAAACTAACATTGAGAAGGCAGATCGGCCTAAACTGCTCGATTCTCACAACATCCATTTTCTTAGGAAGCAGTGTTATTATTCCAAAATTTAAATGAAATAACTGAAGTTGTCCAGAGAAAAGATCGTCAAACATTGGAAGTAAATCCCCCTTAATAATGTGCCAACATCTCTTGTAAAACTCCGTCGGGAATCCATCAGGCCCGGGAGCCTTATTGTTTTTCATCTACGATATAGCATCAAACACCTCCTTCTCCGAGAATGGGGCAACCAGAATATCATTATCATGAGCAGTTAGTTGAGGCACATCCTCAATCCCGGACTCATCGAGGGATACACAACTGTCCTCCGGAGGTCCAAATAGCTGCTTATAATATTCGATGATATAAAATTTCAGGTTGTCCTGCCCTACAATCGTTCCTTCCTCTTGCTCAAGCTGAAAGATTCTCTTCTTTCTGTGTTTGCCATTAGCAATCAAGTGAAAGAATTGAGTATTTGCGTCCCCCTGGACCACTCTGCGAACCTTAGCCCGCAACGCCCACTTTAATGCTTCCTCACGGAGAAGTTCTTTCAACCTCATCTCCGCCTCGAGCTTAATCTGGAGCTCCGCAGATTGCAAAATCATGGACTCGGCTTTTATATCTAGGGCCTGAATCAGAGAAAGGAGCCTTTCCTTTTCAACTTTATAAACCCCACTAAGGTGCTTAGCCCATCCCCGTAGGAAACTTGTCAAATGCCTAATATTGTTCTGCCAACGCTGGCAAGAGGTCGTGCCTCCTGCATCTTTAGCCCATTCCCTGGCTACCAGATCCAGGAAGCCTTCTCGTTCAAACCATGCAAGTTCGAAAGAAAAGGTGTTTTTGTTTCCCACGTGGTTTGGCTCACCTGAGTCCACGAATAAAGGTGTGTGATCCGAGATTCCGCGCGAGAGAGCCTGGACCGTCACGAGAGGGAACTTTTGGTCCCACTCGACACTCGCGAGAACTCGATCCAGCTTCTCATACGTCGGGTTTGGCAACGCGTTAGCCCAGGTAAACTTTCTACCGGAAAGCTCTATCTCTCTCAGATCCAAGCTTTTAATAATGGTATTAAACATAAATGACCATCTTCCGTCAAAATTATCATTATTCTTTTCATCTCTCCTTCTAATGATATTGAAGTCACCCTCAACCAAAATTGGGAGCTGCTCGGATCCGCAAATTCGAACAAGGTCCGCCAAAAACTCCGGTTTAAACTCAGGTTGTGCGGCACCATACACCGCCACCAGAGCCCAGTTAAAACCATCGGCTTTGGACCTGACCCGAAATTTAACCGCAAAGTCACCCATCACTACACTACGAACTTCCAGTGAATCGCATCTCACTCCAAGCAAGATCCCACCCGATCTTCCTCGCGAAGGAAGGCAATGCCAATCAAAATCGACACCACCCGATAAAGTATTGAGAAACTGGGGCGCAAAATTATCCCTACCAGTTTCAGAAAGAGCAATGAAATATAATCGATGCTCAAGAGACGCCTCAGCAAGGAACCTTCTTTTAGCCAAGTTCTTAAGACCTCTGTTATTCCAAAAGATTCCTTTCATAGATCATCATGAAATTTTTTGGCTGTTCGAATCCTAGCACTCCTACGAACCGCGGAAGCCGCATAAACCTTTCGGTTCCACTTACGCTTGGGTTTATCATGCTAACTACAAGTAAGATCGAGGGTACGGTACGAGGGGACGCTCGCGCGTGCCAACTAGCATCCATTCGAGAGTTCACGGGGGAGAGAACGACAAATGGTTCGTTGGTTGGTTGGGTTTCTTATTCGAGTTGGTTAGCTTTGTACTGGCAGATCAGTAGATGGTGATAATCTAGATCCAACGACGACAGGGACTCCATGGCAGCCGGTTGGCCGCCACCAGCAGACTTGTTTGACGGGTCTACCATTGGGTTGGAAGAAAGTGACGTATGGGATCTGAAAACGAGGTACTTCGTCCGACGCTGGCTGTATGCCGTGGGCAGGTATACAAAGATTCCAGAAGGGAGACAAAACGGTAACTTGTTTAGTGTACTTCAAGGGTACGTTGGGCTGAATAGCACCAAAGATCAGATGGCCGAGTTGGTCTAAGGCGCCAGATTAAGGCTCTGGTCCGAAAGGGCGTGGGTTCAAATCCCACTCTGGTCAAAAATTCTTTTGCCTTTTTTTCCCACATGCATCATCACTCTGGTCAATATGTTTTGTTGATGCATATATGCTCAAGATCGTGGTTGTGTTAGCACTATCAGCTTTTTGCCCCGTGGTGCCCATCCTGGGTGTGCACAGTGGGTTTATTGATAATGCATTAAACTCGTTCTTTCCATTTCCCTCCTCTTGTATCTTTCGATGTGCATACAATGTATTTCCCTAAAAAAAGATTTGATAAGAAACTAAGCCTATGACACCAGTGGATTACATCGGTGAAAAAGTGTGGCAAACTAAAATTGAGGCCGAGAGAAACTACCATCTCCGAGGCCGACATTCTTACAATTATAGTGAAGGGTTCTATGGCAATCTGACCTCTTGCATGTGCAATGTTTGTTCTTCTATGCTCTATCCAATTTGAATTAATCAAACATGTCTGTGTAGGAGATATGCTCTAGAGGCAGTAATAACAATTATTATTTAATTATCCCCGAGTTGGTAATTAATGTTTATATTTCGTGCTATAATTGCAATGGTCCTTCAGCCCATATATCCATAACGGATCAGCGGAAAGCCCATGTGAATTGGTGGAATAATAAATGGTAAAATGTATTACTAGTCATGCCTCTAAGACTAGCTCAAGTGTTGCATGATGGTTACGTTTTCGTGATCATGGGCATGAGTATGCCAAAAAATCTGAGGACATAATGCTAGAGGAACACTTGTGTTGAATCGACCCAATTGTTGTTATGCTGTGAGATACATTCGTCACAAGTTAATGGTTCATAACACAAAGAAAATTAAACATTTGCATAATTCCTTAGACCATGAGAGTCTCAAGTTCCTTCCTACTTGTTTCATGAACTTTGGGGTTTGTTACATGTCATATGTAATAGGTGGCTATTATGACGGCTTACAGGTTCACGAAAAACTATGACATGGGACTAGATAGCTCAAGATTGGGGTTTGCTCCTCTGACGATGAAGAGATGTTCTTAGGGCCTCTCAATGTTACAGTATCAATCATCGTCTGACCAGAAACACTATTATTTGATCATAGGGATGCCGGAACATGGGAACGAGAAATGAGAACAGAAGCCGTAACGAGGAAACTGGCATAGTCAACAAGTTGTTGATTCACGGGGATGCCGATAAATCTCACCTCGTGTTTTTGTAACATATCACGAAGCAACATGAATAGCACATGTAACTAAAGGTTCACTTGAATATTTATTCATGTGGGTATAGGGGTCAGTATGGATGTCCATGGTTCTGCTATTGATCATTCATCAGAAGGGGTTCCAGACATGTCTATACTTCATCGAACCTATAGGGTCACACACTTAAGGGTCATCTACCTACTAAGTACCAGGTTAGGAGTCTGAGAGAAAGTCACTAGAAAAGTTTCAGAAAGAAAAATGGAACTGTTTCGGAGATATCGAAAATGTTTCAGAGTAAACCATCATACCAGAAATGTTTCGAAGTAAACCATTAAGCCGAAAAAGTTTTGGAACACCTCTGGAATATATTGGAGGGTGTTGGACAAGTTTTGGGACCTTCCAGAATTTTCTGGATAGCCCCAACGCAATGTTCCTGGCAGGAAGACAACCTCCCCAGCCCCCCTTTTTGTTGGGTAACGTAGCATAAATTCAAAATTTTCCTACGTGTCACCAAGATCTATCTATGGAGTCATCTAGCAACGAGGGAGGAGTGGATCTACATACCCTTGTAGATCGCGCGCGGAAGCGTTCAAGAGAACAAGGTTGATGGAGTCGTACTCGTCGTGATCCAAATCACCGATGATCCTAGCGTCGAACGGACGGCACCTCCGCGTTCAACACACGTACGGAGCAGCGACGTCTCCTCCTTCTTGATCCAGTAAGGGGGGGAGGAGAGGTTGATGGAGATCCAGCAGCACGACGGTGTGGTGGTGGAAGTAGCGGGATTCCAACAGGGCTTCGCCAAGCGCTGCGGGAGGAGGAAGATGTGTCATGGGAGGGAGAGGGAGGCGCCAGGGCTTAGGTATGGTTGCCCTCCCTTCCCCCCACTATATATAGGGCCAAGGGAGAGGGGGAGGGCGCAGCCTTGCCCCTTCCTCCAAGGAAGGGTGTGGCCAAGGGGGGGAGGAGTCCATCCTCCCCAAGGCACCTCGGAGGTGCCTTCCCCCTTTAGGACTCTCCCCTCCTCTTGTCCCTTTGGCGCATGGGCCTCTAGGGGCTGGTGCCCTTGGCCCATGTAGGCCAAGGCGCACCCCCTACAGTCCATGTGGCCCCCGGGGCAGGTGGCCCCACCCGGTGGACCCCCGGGACCCTTGCGGTGGTCCCGGTACAATACCGGTGACCCCGAAACTTGTCCCGATGGCCGAAATAGCACTTCCTATATATAATTCTTTACCTGCGGACCATTCCGGAACTCCTCGTGACGTCCGGGATCTCATCCGGGACTCCGAACAACTTTCGGGTTACCGCATACTAATATCTCTATAACCCTAGCATCACCGAACCTTAAGTGTGTAGACCCTACGGGTTCGGGAGACATGCAGACATGACCGAGATGACTCTCCGGTCAATAACCAACAGCGGGATCTGGATACCCATGTTGGCTCCCACATGTTCCACGATGATCTCATCGGATGAACCACGATGTCAAGGACTTAATCAATCCCGTATATAATTCCCTTTGTCTATCGGTACGACACTTGCCCGAGATTCGATCGTCGGTATCCCGATACCTTGTTCAATCTCGTTACCGGCAAGTCTCTTTACTCGTTCCGTAACACAACATCCCGTGATCAACTCCTTGATCACATTGTGCACATTATGATGATGTCCTACCGAGTGGGCCCAGAGATACCTCTCCGTTTACACAGAGTGACAAATCTCAGTCTTGATTCGTGACAACCCAACAGACACTTTCGGAGATACCTGTAGTGTACCTTTATAGCCACCCAGTTACGTTGTGACGTTTGGCACACCCAAAGCACTCCTACGGTATCCGGGAGTTGCACAATCTCATGGTCTAAGGAAATGATACTTGACATTAGAAAAGCTTTAGCATACGAACTACATGATCTTTGTGCTAGGCTTAGGATTGGGTCTTGTCCATTACATCATTCTCCTAATGATGTGATCCCGTTATCAACGACATCCAATGTTCATGGTCAGGAAACTGTAACCATCTATTGATCAACGAGCTAGTCAACTAGAGGCTTACTAGGGAAATGGTGTTGTCTATGTATCCACACATGTATCTGAGTTTCCTATCAAAACAATTCTAGCATGGATAATAAATGATTATCATGAACAAGGAAATATAATAATAATCAATTTATTATTGCCTCTAGGGCATATTTCCAACAGTCTCCCACTTGCACTAGAGTCAATAATCTAGTTCACATCGCTATGTGATTAACACTCAAGGTCACATCCCCATGTGACTAACACCCAAAGAGTTACTAGAGTCAATAATCTAGTTCACATTACCATGTGATTAACACTCGATGAGTTCTGGGTTTGATCATGTTATGCTTGTGAGAGATGTTATAGTCAACGGGTCTGAATCTTTCAGATCCGTGTGTGCTTTACAAATCTCTATGTCATCTCCCAGATGCAGCTACCACGTTCTATTTGGAGCTATTCCAAATAACTGTTCTACTATACGAATCCAGTTTACTACTCAGAATGATCTGGATTAGTGTCAAAGTTTGCATCGGTGTAACCCTTTATGACGAACTCTTTTACCACCTCCATAATCGAGAAAATTCCTTAGTCCACTAGTTACTAAGGATAACTTTGACCGCTGTCCTGTGATCCATTCTTGGATCACTCTTGTACCCCTTGACTGACTCATGGCAAGGCACACTTCAGGTGCGGTACACAGCATAGCATACTGTAGAGAGCCTATGATAAAAGCATAGGGGACGACCTTCGTCCTTCCTCTTTCTTCTGCGTGGTTGAGCTTTAAGTCTTAACTTCACACCTTACAACTCCTTCTTTGACTTGTCCATCTTGAACACCTTCAAGATCATGTCAAGGTATGTGCTCATTTGAAAGTACCATTAAGCGTTTTGATCTATCCTTATAGATCTTGATGCTCAATGTTCAAGTAGCTTAATCCAGGTTTTCCATTGAAAAACACTTTCCAAATAACCCTATATGCTTTCCAGAAATTCTACGTCATTTCTGATCAACAATATGTCAACAACATATACTCATCAGAAATTCTATAGTGCTCCCACTCACTTCTTTGGAAATACAAGTTTCTCATAAACTTTGTATACACCAAAATCTTTGATCATCATCAAAGCATACATTCCAACTCCAAAAGGCTTACTCCAGTCCTTAGAAGGATTGCTGGGGCTTTGCATACTTTATTAGCATCTTTCAGGATTGACAAAACCTTCCGGTTGTATCACATACAACCTTTCCTCAAGAAAATCGTCGAGGAAACAATGTTTTGACATCCTATCTGCAAGATTTCATGAATAATGCAGTAATCGCTAATATAATTCCAACAGACTCTTAGCATCGCTACGAGTGAGAAAGTCTCATCGTAGTCAACTCCTTGAACTTGTCGGAAAACATCTTAACGACAAGTCGAGCTTTCTTAATGGTGATACTTACCATCATTGTCCGTCTTCCTTTTAAAATCCATATGTACCTAACAGCCTTACGACCATCAAGTAGTTCTTCCAAAGTCTACACTTTGTTTTCATACATGGATCCTCTCTCGGATTTTATGGCCTCGAGCCATTTATCGGAATCCGGGCCCACCATCGCTTCTCCATAGCTCGTAGGTTCATTGTTGTCTAGCAACATGACTTCCAAGACAGGATTACGTACCACTCTGAAGTAGTACGCATCCTTGTCATCCTATGAGGTTTGATAGTGACTTGATCTGAAGTTTCATGATCACTATCATAAGCTTCCACTTCAATTGGTGTAGGTGCCACAGGAACAACTTCCTGTGCCCTGCCGCACACTAGTTGAAGAGACGGTTCAATAACCTCATCAAGTCTCCACCATCCTCCCACTCACTTCTTTCGGGAGAAACTTTTCCTCGAAAAAGGACCCGATTCTAGAAACAATCCCTTATTGCTTTCGAATCTGAGACAGGAGGTATACCCAACTGTTTTGGGTGTCCTATGAAGATGCATTTATCCGCTTTGGGTTCGAGCTTATCAGCCTGAAACTTTTCCACATAAGCGTCGCAGCCCCAAACTTTTAAGAAATGACAGCTTAGGTTTCTCTAAACCATAGTTCATACGGTGTCATCTCATCGGAATTACGTGGTGCCCCTTTTAAAGTGAATGTGGTTGTCTCTAATGCCTAACCCATAAACTATTGTGGTAATTCGATAAGAGACATCATGGTATGCATCATATCCAATAGGGTGCAGTTATGATGTTCGGACACACCATCACGCTACGGTGTTCTAGGCTGTATTAGTTGTGAAACAATTTCCACAATGTCTTAATTATGTGCCAAACTCGTAATTCAGATATTCATCTCTATGATCATGTCATAGATCTTTTATCCTCTTGTCACGACGATCTTTCACCTTCACCCTGAAATTACTTGAACCTTTCAATAATTCAGACTCGTGATTCATCAAGTAAATATACTCAACATCTACTCAAATCATCTGTGAAGTAAGAACATAACGACATCCACTACACGCCTCAGCACTCATTGGACTGCACACATCAAAATGTATTACTTCCAACAAGTTGCTTTCTAGTTTCATTTTACTGAAAATGAGGCTTTCAGTCATCTTGCCCATGTGGTATGATTTGCATGTCTCAAGTGATTCAAAATCAAGTGAGTCAAACGGTCCATTTGCATGGAGTTTCTTCATGCATATACAGCAATAGACATGGTTCGCATGTCTCAAACTTTTCAAAAAATGAGTGAGTCCAAAGATCCATCAACATGGAGCCTCTTCATGCGTTTTATACCGATATGACTTAAGTGGCAGTGCCACAAGTAGGTGGTACTATCATTACTATCTTATATCTTTTGGCATGAACATGTGTATCACTATGATCGAGATTCAATGAACCATTCATTTTAGGTGCAAGACCATTGAAGGTATTATTCAAATAAATAGAGTAACCGTTATTCTCCTTAAATGAATAACCGCATTGCGATAGACATAATCCAATCATGTCTATGCTCAACGCAAACACCAATCTCGATGGTAGAGGGAGCGTGCGATGCTTGATCATATCAACATTGGAAACACTTCCAACACATATCGTCAGCTCACCTTTAGCTAGTCTCTGTTTATTCCGTAGCTTTTATTTCGAGTTACTAACACTTAGCAACCGAACCGGTATCTAATACCCTGGTGCTACTAGGAGTTAGTAAAGTACACATTAACATAATACATCCAATATACTTCTATCGACCTTGCCAGCCTTCTTATCTACCAAGTATCTAGGGTAATTATGCTCCAGTGGCTGTTCCCTTTATTACAGAAGCACTTAGTCTCGGGTTTGGGTTCAACCTTGGGTTTCTTCACTAGAGCAGCAGCTGATTTGCCGTTTTATGAAGCATCCCTTTTTGCCCTTGCCCTTCTTGAAACTAGTGGTTTCACCAACCATCAACAATTGATGCTCCTTCTTGATCTCTACTTTTGTGGTGTCAAACATCGTGAATATCTCAAGGATCATCATATATGTCCCTGATATATCATAGTTCATCATGAAGCTCTAGCAGCTTGGTGGTAATGACTTCGAAGAAACATCACTATCTTATCTGGAAGATCAACTCCCACTCGATTCAAGCGATTGTTGTACTCAGACAATCTGAGCACAAGTTCAACAATTGAGCTTTTCTCCCTTAGTTTGCAGGCTAAGAAAATCGTCGGAGGTCTTATACCTCTTGACGTGGGCACGAGCCTGAAATCCCAATTTCAGCCCTCGAAACATCTCATATGTTTCGCGACGTTTCAAAACCGTCTTCGGTGCCTCAACTCTAAACCTTTAACTGAACTATCACGTAGTTATCAAAATTTGTATGTCAGATGTTCCCAACATCTACAGACGACGTTCGAGGTTCAGCACACTAAGCGGTGCATTAAGGACATAAGCCTTCTATGAAGCAATGAGGACAATCCTCAGTTTACGGACCTAGTCCGCATAATTGCTACTATCATCTTTCAACTAAACTTTCTCTAGGAACATATCTAAACAGTAGAACTGAAGCGCGAGCTACAACATAATTTGCGAAGACCTTTTGACTATGTTCAGGATAATTAAGTTCGTCTTATGAACTCCCACTCAGATAGACATCCCTCTAGTCATCTAAGTGATTACATGATCCGAGTCAACTAGGCCGTGTCCGATCATCACGTGAGACGGACTAGTCAACATCGGTGAACATCTTCATGTTGATCGTATCTACCATACGACGCATGCTCGACCTTTCGGTCTCTTGTGTTCCGAGGCCATGTCTGTACATGCTAGGCTCGTCAAGTCAACCTAAGTGTTTTGCGTGTGTAAATCTGTCTTACACCCGTTGTATGTGAACGTTAGAATCTATCACACCCGATCATCACGTGGTGCTTCGAAACAACGAACTGTCGCAACGGTGCATATTTAGGGGGAACACTTTCTTGAAATTATTATGAGGGATCATCTTATTTACTACCGTCATTCTAAGTAAACAAGATGCATAAACATGATAAACATCACATGCAATCAAATAGTGACATGATATGGCCATCATCACTTTGCTCCTCTTGATCTCCATCTTCGGGGCTCCATGATCATCATCGTCACCGGCATGACACCATGATCTCCATCATCATGATCTCCATCATCGTGTCTTCATGAAGTTGTCTCGCCAACTATTACTTCTACTTCTACAGCTAACGGTTAGCAATAAAGTAAAGTAATTACATGACGTTTATGTTGACACGCAGGTCATAAATAAATTAAGACAACTCCTATGGCTCCTGCCGGTTGTCATACTCATCGACATGCAAGTCGTGATTCCTATTACAAGAACATGATCAATCTCATACATCACATATATCATTCATCACATCCTTTTGGCCATATCACATCACATAGCATACCCTGCAAAAACAAGTTAGACGTCCTCTAATTGTTGTTTGCATGTTTTACGTGGCTGCTATGGGTTTCTAGCAAGAACGTTTCTTACCTACGCAAAGACCACAACGTGATATCCCAATTACTATTTACCCTTCATAAGGACCCTTTTCATCGAATCCGATCTGACTAAAGTGGGAGAGACAGACACCCGCTAGCCACCTTATGCAACTAGTGCATGTCAGTCGGTGGAACCAGTCTCACGTAAGAGTACGTGTAAGGTCGGTCCGGGCCGCTTCATCCCACGATGCCGCCGAATTAAGATAAGACTAGTAACGGCAAGCATTGAACAAAATCAATGCCCACAACTACTTTGTGTACTACTCGTGCATAGAAACTACGCATAGACCTAGCTCATGATGCCACTGTTGGGTAACGTAGCATAAATTCAAAATTTTCCTACGTGTCATCAAGATCTATCTATGGAGTCATCTAGCAACGAGGGAGGAGTGGATCTACATACCCTTGTAGATCGCGCGCAGAAGCGTTCAAGAGAACGGGGTTGATGGAGTCGTACTCGTCGTGATCCAAATCATCGATGATCCTAGCGCCGAACGGACGGCACCTCTGCGTTCAACACACGTACGGAGCAGCGACGTCTCCTCCTTGATCCAGCAAGGGGGGGAGGAGAGGTTGATGGAGATCCAGCAGCACGACGGCGTGGTGGTGGAAGTAGCGGGATTCCAACAGGGCTTCGCCAAGCGCTGCGGGAGGAGGAAGATGTGTCATGGGAGGGAGAGGGAGGCGCCAGGGCTTAGGGATGGTTGCCCTCCCTTCCCCCCACTATATATAGGACCAAGGGAGAGGGGGAGGGCGCAGCCTTGCCCCTTCCTCCAAGGAAGGGTGCGGCCAAGGGGGAGAGGAGTCCATCCTCCCCAAGGCACCTCGGAGGTGCCTTCCCCCTTTAGGACTCTCCCCTCCTCTTGTCCCTTTGGCGCATGGGCCTCTAGGGGCTGGTGTCCTTGGCCCATGTAGGCCAAGGCGCACCCCCTACAGCCCATGTGGCCCTCGGGGCAGGTGGCCCCACCCGGTGGACCCCCGGGACCCTTCCGGTGGTCCCGGTACAATACCGGTGACCCCGAAACTTGTTCCGATGGCCGAAATAGCACTTCCTATATATAATTCTTTACCTCCGGACCATTCTGGAACTCCTCGTGACGTCCGGGATCTCATCCAGGACTCCGAACAACTTTCGGGTTACCGCATACTAATATCTCTATAACCCTAGCGTCACCTAACCTTAAGTGTGTAGACCCTACGGGTTCGGGAGACATGCAGACATGACCGAGATGACTCTCCGGTCAATAACCAACAGCGGGATCTGGATACCCATGTTGGCTCCCACATGTTCCACGATGATCTCATCGGATGAACCACGATGTCAAGGACTTAATCAATCCCGTATACAATTCCCTTTGTCTATCGGTACGACACTTGCCCGAGATTCGATCGTCGGTATCCCGATACCTTGTTCAATCTCGTTACCGGCAAGTCTCTTTACTCGTTCCGTAACACAACATCCCGTGATCAACTCCTTGATCACATTGTGCACATTATGATGATGTCCTACCGAGTGGGCTCAGAGATACCTCTCCGTTTACACGGAGTGACAAATCCCAGTCTCGATTCGTGCCAACCCAACAGACACTTTCGGAGATACCTGTAGTGTACCTTTATAGCCACCCAGTTACGTTGTGACGTTTGGCACACCCAAAGCACTCCTACGGTATCCGGGAGTTGCACAATTTCATGGTCTAAGGAAATGATACTTGACATTAGAAAAGCTTTAGCATACGAACTACATGATCTTTGTGCTAGGCTTAGGATTGGGTCTTATCCATTACATCATTCTCCTAATGATGTGATCCCGTTATCAACGACATCCAATGTCCATGGTCAGGAAACCGTAACCATCTATTGATCAACGAGCTAGTCAACTAGAGGCTTACTAGGGACATGGCGTTGTCTATGTATCCACACATGTATCTGAGTTTCCTATCAGAAAATTTCTAGCATGGATAATAAATGATTATCATGAACAAGGAAATATAATAATAATCAAATTATTATTGCCTCTAGGGCATATTTCCAACACTTTTTGGGCTGCCATCTCAAGCCCTCCTGCACCATTTCCTCCACTGTAAATAGAGGTGGAAAGGAGCTCTTCGCTTCATCCAAGTTTCTTACCACGAGGCATGCAATGATCTGTCATTCTTTATCTCCCTCCATGAAATAGTTCGCACCCGGTGAGCTGTGCTGGTAACGAGCGAAAGACCCGATTGTAGAAGAGGATGAGGATCGTGATTGCGGGGCTGAAAACTAACTATTGTATGAAGTGGTGGAGCTTGCTAGAAGAATCTCATATAACCTCACCTAAAAAATATTTCACAACTTGATCCAAGGCTGGGGGCCAATGCCCCCCTCCCCCGATATGTGCATAGCTCTACCTCCATTTGTCGCGTGTTTGGTAGCAGGTGGCGAGCTTGGAGTTAGTGCATTCGATTGTGAGTGCCGCTCGGTCCAAGAACCTGATGTTAGAAGTAATCTTAATGTGTCTTGGCTGCACGTGGCGAGCTTGGAGTTAGTGCATTCGATTGTGAGTGCCGCTCGGTCCAAGAACCTGATGCTAGAAGTAATCTTAATGTGTCCCGACGGTATAGTGTGTATTAAGTAGCAATTCTAATTAGTGTAAGATACATGAGGACTTTAGTGTGCAGAAGCTTCCTTACACCGGAGCTCGTCTTCTCGTCACCCTCGTACATGATCTGCACGTCAAATGACGTGCTAGACTTCTAGTTCCAGCAGGCGGCAAACACGGCCTGACAGATACTGTAGATCATGTTTATGCAACGCTTTGCATGGCGGTAATGCTGATACGTGTCCAACGTATCTATAATTTATTATTATTTCATACTATTATATTATCAATCTTGGATAATTATATGCTTTAATATGCAACTTTATATGATTTTTGGGAACTAACCTATTAACCCAGTGCCTAGTGCATGTTGATGTTTTCTACATGTTTTTGGTTTTCTAGAAAATCTATACCAAGCGGAGTTCAAACGCTATGAAACTTTTCGACGATTTTTGCATGGACAAGGGGTGGTTAAGTGCCGATCCCCCGTGAGCAAGGGCGCAGTCTACTCTGCCTCCTCAATTCCAACACCTCGGAAGGGAGAGCGTGTGATGTTTATCTCCCACCTTATCCGAGGACTCAATTTTCCTCTTCACCTCTTTTTTCAGGGCCTACTGTTTTTCTATGGGCTTCGGTTCCACCACCTGGCCCTAAACTGCATCCTTCACATCGCCACCTACATCACCTTTTGTGAGGCATTCCTCCACATAGAGCCCCATTTCAGGCTCTGGCTGAAGCTGTTATGCGTTAAGCCGCACAACAACTGCCCCATTCTCATAGAGTGCGGAGGGGCTATGATCAGGAAGATCAACAATGTCTCCTGGCCGAAAGACAAGTTCATAGAGACCATGAAGCCATGGTAGGAAGAATGGTTATACATGGCCGACATGCCATCAGGGAGCCAGGAGGGGGTCCCTGCTTTCTCGGTCGCGCCTTCAAGGAGGTTGCACTCCTGGACCGCAAAAAAACCTCGTCTGGGGAACTAGGAACAGGTGGAGGGTCTTCATTTTAAGGTGAAGGCCGCCGTCAATGAGGGCTTCTAATCCATGAGAAGATTCACATAGCCGATAAATCAAAACTCTGGGAAATTCCAAATGATAGATGGTGGTGCCCTTTCTATAAACACGTCAAAGGAGGATGCACTTACTTTTCGAGATCTTTGATTCTTTATTCTTGTGAGGTGTGGCAAAGAGTTTTGTCCTTGGCCAATCTAAAATGCAATTCAAACTAGGCACGACAAGATAATGGTTTCTCGCTAGTTGACAATGTGAAAAAAGATCGAGCTGACAACTACTTTCCATTACACACGCTCCCTTTGGTAGACTATTTGGATAGCATGAAATGGTACTTTTGTCAGTATCGATTACATAGCTGCATGCGGCACATGACTTATTAACTTTGAATTAGCAAAGTGCTGGACCTAAAATAGACTAATACATGTTCATAGAATTTAAAGAAAAGGCCCTAGTTTTTGTATATATTACTAAAAATATGTTATGTTTCATCCAAACTATTTTCTCTTTCATATTAGTGGGTGCGGGATATGGGGCTGCAGAGACTATGGAATTTTCTTCCAATATGAAGCAAAGTGGTTAGGCCTTTTGCCGGATGCCTTATCTCGCAGTGGCAGAGCTACAACAAATTAGTTGGGCCGGCCAATTTTTTTTAATTCTAAACCATACAATTAAGTAGGCATTAATTAGTGAAATTTCAGATTGCTACAACGGTATAGCCTAACACTATACAGGGAAAGTGGTATCAAGATGATGTTGTGAAGTAAAATTTGGAGAAAGAAAGAAAATTCATGGGTGCTGGCTGACTGGTTTTGCGGTCTTGTGCTTGTTGCAGTAGTCGGCTGCCTGGCTACTGGACCTCTCCGACTCCTATGCGGTGTACCGAGTAGTTGTCATAGCTTGGCTCAGCATTGAATCGGGGGCAGAAAGCTCAGAGCTGGATGCGAGGCAATGTTGGGCCCTGGATCTGGATGGATGCGAGGAGAGTGCTGCTAGGTTTGGTCTGCTACTGGGTGGATTGGGTTGTTACATGCACAAAAAAAATTTCTCAAGAGCTGGACGGGCCACGGCCTGGTTTTGCCCTCACTAAGCTCCGCCAGTGTTATCTCGCCTGCATTAGAAGCATGTCAGAGGTCGAAAATGACGAACAATGAACACAACATAATCACCGGCCGCGTCTTTTATAGGAGTAGAAACCGAGAAGTATATTCTAGTAGCAATGGCATGCAAGTCATCGTGGAAACTGTCGATGAAGGACATCACTTTGCCACAACTAATTTTGTGTAAATCATGGTCCCGCGAAAAAAGTGTGGTAGAAAAAATTGTCCACCATAAGTGTAACAAGACTTGATAAGAAACTTAGCCTATGACACCCGTGGATTATATCGTTTAAAGAAAGTGTGGCAAACTAAATTTGAGACCAAGAGAATTTGCCTTCTCTGAGGACAACATACTTGTAATTATAGTCAACGGCTTTATAACGATTTCATGTGCAAATTTTTGTTCTTCTATGCTCTAGCCAATCTGAATTAATCAAACATGTCTGCGGCTAAGGTGTTGTGGCACAGCTAAATTTATGTATAGTGACTTTAGGCTAGAAACCGAACATGAAATTCACAGCAAACGGTAGGTAGGAATAACTTCGCAACTCTATATAATGGCCCTGCTCTATCATTATCACATTTGTCCATGTTGTTGATGGACATTATTACATACGATACCTTCATATATCAATATTTAAACACTATGGTTCCATACCTTTTCATTCCCATACATCTAGACTCACCCAACTTTTCTCCTCAAAGCTTTATCTATAAAGCCTTCTATTGATTACATACAAATATAAAAATACATCTTCCGTTTTTCCTGAATTAATTAGTGTGAAGCGATTGGTGCATGTGATCTAATAATAAAAACGCATTTGCAAGCCAACTCAATTTGCTAGGACAAGAGTTCATTATGAGAAGCTAAATCCCTGCGGGAGCTCTCACCTAAAGAGATATCCTCGAGGCTTCGCGTAACTTATGTAGATACAACGACGTAACTCATTTTTTTTCTCTCTCCATGACTTCACCAATTCTTTTCACGCGAACGACAAGTTACCATTTCGAACAATACCGTGTTTCGCCATGGCTGTCTGGCGACCATGCCGATGGTCGTAACGTTTCGCAAATTGTACCTCATCTGCCTAGAAGACTAATGAAATTCATTTCGTGAGTAGTTCGTTGATCCCTATCCTCAGTTGACACGTGGAGCGTGCGGCTAACTTTGAGTCGTTCTGTTTCCGACCTTTACTTCGGCCAGACATGAAATCTATGAGCCGTGGTTTAACGGTTTTCAGCCGCCGCGAGACCGACGACTCTCCGCTCAAGTTTGTCGGGTTGGTCCAACGGTTTTTCTCGCAAGAAAACAAAAGCTAGATTGGACGGTTGAACCTTAACCCACGAAAAGTCGAAAACACTTTCCATCCAAGCTCACACTGCGTGCTGCGCCGTGGTTTGACCCGGATTTTTGTGTAGAAACGTGATCAAAAACTTGTGCGGCGTCAGAGAAGAAGAAGGGTGAAGAAACCCTGCCAAGAGGAGCAGCACCGACACCCCCGGCCGCAGGCCGAATTCCTCCACGTTCTCTCCATCCCCAAGCAGAGCACCGCGCCGTCACCCTCACGCCGTATAAACCACCGCCCCACCAACGCCAGACCCCCGTCGCCCTCCCTCGCGTGAGCCGCCGCCCCCCGCCCCAGATCCACCGACACCCCAC